>NC_057723.1:22598520-22605331 GCF_004010195.1 Chiloscyllium plagiosum | reverse complement strand
AGGGGTAAATGTAGGGGTATGGGTGGGTTTCGCTTCGGCGGGTCGGTGTGGACTTGTTGGGCCGAAGGGCCTGTTTCCACACTGTAATGTAATCTAATGTAATCTAATCTAAAAAAACCTGTTAGGTATTTTCAGCTTAACAATACAGGATCTCATGCAAGAAAAGCTACTGTGCAGAAGTTATGCTCATCCACATGTAAATCATGTTAGTTTACACAGTTTCATCAGTTATACAATTGAACTGCTTAACCATCAGTGATAAACTGCATGGGGAGAAAGAAACTGACATACTAGGTAGCACTGAGTGTAAGGGCCTTGCATTTAGAGCTCAAATTGCCTTGACAGCTCCAAGCATGATGATTCAGCCCACAGTTCTCATGACATTAAAAGAAAGACAAATCAATAGTGTTTAAACACTAGCTATGCTTTTCAGAGCTAAGAGGAGTGAAATAATAAGATTCAACACGTGTTGCATTTGTATAAAGTTAAAAATCACACAACATCAGGTTATAGTCCAACAGGTTTAATTGGAAGCACTAGCTTTTGGAGCGCCGCTCCTTCATCAGGTGGTTGTGGAGGACACAATTGTAAGACACAGAATTTATAGCAAACGTTTACAGTGTGATGTAACTGAAATTATACATTGAAAAATACCTTGATTGTTTGTTGAGTCTTTCATCTGTCCGAATACCCTGATACTTTCACTTCTTTCATGTGCAAATCACAAAACTTTTTTTTACAAGTTAAATTCTCAGGTTAACTGTAACAATTGGTGTTAGCCAAACAGTATGTTGAAGGTGTTAGCCCCCTGTGTTCTCTGCCTGTGCCATAATGTTTAGACTGATTCTAATCTAAAAAGTTAGATAACAGAGTTTTACATGAATTCATGCAGTTTTTGAGCAAAGCACAATGTAACTCTGCAATTCATGTAAAACTCTGTTATCTAACTTTTTAGATTAGAATCAGTGTAAACATTATTGGCACAGACAGAGAACACAGGGAGCTAACACCTTCAACATATTGTCTGGGGCTTGTCCGGGATTTGAAGTGTTTTAGACAGATTTGAATAGATGTGGGAGTAGAAAAAGTTCCTAGCAGATTTAAACACTTGCAGGTTAGTGTCCTAAATCTTTAATTACAATGTAGGTGAGGCAATTTGTTTGCTTTTGGTTACTTGTGGTTGAGTAAGTTAGAAGTGAGAGAAATGGCTCTTAAAATTGCTAAAGACATTCTGGAATTTGAAGATGATTCTCAAATTTGCCAACAAAATATGGAAGGAAAGAAAAAGGCCATACTTTTAGAATTAGCAAATAAGTTAGATTTGAGTTTAATTAAGGGCAAAAGTAAAGCTGAAATTGTCAGGGAGTTACTCAAACACTTAGGTGAGACAGAGAAACAGACAAGTGCACTAGAGGTAGAAAAACTTAAATTACTATTGAGGAAAATGGAGTTCGAAAATAATTGAAGGGAGAGAGAAGGAGAAAGAGAGAGAGAGAAGAGGGAGAGAGGAAAAATCAAGACAGAGAGAAGGCTTAGATTAGATTACAGTGTGGAAACAGGCCCTTCGGCCCAACAAGTCCACACCGACCCGCCGAAGCGCAACCCACCTGCAACCCCTTACCTAACACTACGGACAATTTAGCATGGCCAATTCACCTGGCCTGCACATCTTTGGACTGTGGAAGGAAACCGGAGCACCCAGAGGAAACCCACACAGACACGGGGAGAACGTGCAAACTCCACACAGTCAGTCGCCTGAGGCGGGAACTGAACCCGGGTCTCTGGCGCTGTGAGGCAGCAGTGCTAACCACTGTGCCACCGTGCCGCCCACAAGGTTCTTAGCTAAGCAAAGAGAGAGAGAAGAAAGGTAGAGAGAAAGAGAGAGGAAAAGGAGAGAGAGAAAGAAAGTTCTAAGCTGAGCAAAAAGAAAGAGAATTTGAACTTGAGAAGTTGCGTCTTAGTCAGCAAAGTCAAGTTAAAAGAAAAGATAATGATGTACATAAACTCTGCCATGTTTTGATGAGAAAGATGTTGAAGCCTTCTTTATTTATTTTGAAAAAATTGGCTAGGCAGATGGAGTGGTCCAAGGATTTATGGGTAATGTTAGTGAGGTATTTGCTGCACTGCTAGATGAGAATTCAAGACATTATATAGAGGTTAAACAGGCTATTTTAAGTGCTTATGAATTGGTACCAGAAGCATATAGACAGCAGTTCAGAAACACAAAGAAGGAACCAGGTTTGACTTATGTTGAGTTCAAATGATTTAAACATAGTCATTTTGATCGATGTGTATGTGCTTTGAAATAGATAAAACCTTTGAGCCTCTAAGAGAGATTAATCTGCTGGAGGAGTTTAAAAACTCACTTCCAGAGATGGTAAGAATTCACGTGGAGGAACAGAAAGTTCAGGCAGTGAAAAGGACAGCAAAATTAGCAGATGAGTACATGTTGATACATAAGACAAGCTTCCAGCCAGAATTTCGTCCTGTGAGGGATAGAAGTTGGGAAAAGCAGAGATCGTACACTACTAAACCAAGAGTAGAGAATACTGGTAAGAATTTACAATAAGATAAAAAAGAAGCCCAAGAGGGTGGAAAGGAGGTAAAAGATCTTAGGTGTTTCCACTGTGGTAAAGTGGGACACAAAGTCACAGTGCTGCTGGTTAATGAAAGGCACTGTGGGAAAAGATGTGGTAAAAGAAGCTAAGCCAATGGCATTAGTGAAGGTGGTAGAGGACACCCCAAGAAGAGCCGAGGAGCTGCAGGAGAGTGCACAGTTTAAGCAGGGGCTGGGTTAGTACCTGATCTCTACAAAATATTCACCTCTGTGGGTAAAGTTTACTCAGAAAGAACAGGGGGAGAAGGATAAGAAGCTATAATTTTGAGAGATACAGGATCCAGCCAGTCACTGGTAGTGGGAGATGAGCGATTATGCACTCTTTCTGATCTGTTACCCAAGAATGTGGTAATTTGTGGGATGAACGGACAGAAGTTTAATGTTCCCATATGTAAGATCAGGTTGGAGTGCTAACTCAAGACTGGGGAAGTTACAGTGGGAGTGATTGACAGAGTGTCAGTTCCAGGAATTCAGTTTGTTCTTGGGAATGATTTAGCTGGATCCAATGTGAAAGTGGCACCTCTTGTTGTGGAGAAGCCCAAGGAAGACCAAGAAACTGAGGAGTTGAAATAGTAATATCCTGGTATTTTCCCAGACTGTGTGGCAACTAGATCCCACTATCATAGATCACAACACGAAGCAAAGAGTAAAGAGAAAGTTGAAGGAGTTGAGGTTTAGTTAGCAAATACCCTGTTTGACGTAATGGTGCAGGAAAAACCTGAACAGGCAGAGGGTCAATTAGACGTGTTTAGCTCCGAAAGGCTAAGGGACTTGCAACAGAAGGACAAGACAATAAAAGATATATGTGTGGATGTGCACTCTGAAAAGGAGGCAGAGAATATTCCAGAGGATTATTATCTGAAAGATAGAATCCTCAGGCAGAAATGGAGACCATGCAGGTAAGTGCAGTGGAGAAATGGGTCAAAGTGCACCAGATTGTATTGCTGGGGCCATGCAGACAGCAAGTGTTACGGGTAGTACATGAACTACCTGTAGGAGGTCACCTAGGGGTGCGAAAGTCTCAGGCTAAGGTACAAAACCATTTTTATTGGCCTGGAATGCATAAGATGTGGTTAGCTTCTGCCGTACATGTCATACATGCCAAATGGTAGGAAGCCACAGGCAGTAATAAAACCAGCATCTTTGTTGCCAATTCCCAGATTAGAAGAACCTTTCACGTGAGCTATAATTGATTGTGTCAGTCCCCTCTTGAGAACTAAAAGTGGGAATCAGTACTTGTTAACCATAATGGATGTATCTAGCAGATTTCGGGACGCAATGCCTTTCCAGAATATTGAGGTGAAAAAGGTGGTAGAGGAATTAATAGCTTTCTTCACATGGTATGGGCTACCCAGAGAGCTTCAGTCGGACCAAAGGGTCAAATGTTACCGCTAGGCTGTTCAAGGAGGTTATGGATAGCTTAGGTATACAGCACTTTAAATCCAGTGCATATCACCATGAATCCCAGGGAGCTTTGGAAAGGTGGCATCAGACCTTGAAGACCATGTTGAGAGCATACAGTCAGGATTACTCGAATATTTGGGATAAAGGTATCCCATTTGTGTTGTTTGCTATTAGACATACCCCAAATGAATCTAATCAGTTCACTCCCTTTGAGCTAATATTCGGTCTTGAAGTGAGAGGCCCTTTGAAATTATTTGAAGAAAAATTGACAGGAGCAATGCCCGAGATCTCACAGTTAGATTATGCATCAGAGGTGAGGGAGAGGTTAAATCGAGCAGGTGAGTTAGCTAAACAGCATCTAAAGAGGGCACACTATAGAATGAAGAAATAACAGATGAAAGCTCTGAGACTCGAAAGTTTTCCCAAGAAAGGAGTTACCAGTGATAGGAGATCTCTTCAAAGCCAGGTTTAGTGGTCCCTATTAAATTTAGAAAAAGTTCAATCAGGTGAACTATCTAGTAAATGTGCCAGATAGAAAAAAAAAGGTATTGAGTATGTCATGTGAACATGGTGAAAACATACTGTACTCGAGAGAAAGAACTGGAGAAACAGGTGTTAGTTACTACTCTGCAGAGTGAGGAACCAAATCCAAATGATATGGATTTTGATGTGTTTCAAAATAGATTTAAAAATGAAGAAGTCCTTAAGGAGTGGGATAGGTTAGTAAGCTATCTGTCTCAGGAGCATAGAACGCAGTTGAAAGATTTGCTACCGCAGTATAATGACTTATGTAAGAATCAGATGGGGAGGACTAATGCTATTGTACATAAAGTAGACATAGGAAATACTGCTCAAATAAAACAACACCCCTATCAGCTTCATCCTTTCAAAGCCAGACAGGCCCAGAAGGAGGTGGAGGCCATGCTCGATGAGGACATCATTGAACCGAGCCAGAGTGAGTGGTGTTCGCCGATTGTCTTAGTTCCCAAACCAGACGGGACTCAACGATTCTGCATTGATTATCCCTACGTCAACATTGTTTCAAAATCGGACTCATATCCAATTCCCAATTTAGAGGACTATATCGCGGAAGTTGGACAAGCCAGTTACATCACCTAGTTGGACTTGATGCATGGTTACTGGCAGGTATCTTTATCAAGTGCATTTGTAACCCCAAATGTGCTATATCATTTTAAAGTGATGCCCTTTAGAATGAAGAATACACCCACCACATTTCAAAGACTCTTGAACAGACTTGTGGCTGGGTTAACAAACTGTGCAGTCTATTTGTGGGCGGCACGGTGGCACAGTGGTTAGCACTGCTGCCTCACAGCGCCTGAGACCCGGGTTCAATTCCCGCCTCAGGCGACTGACTGTGTGGAGTTTGCACATTCTCCCCGTGTCTGCGTGGGTTTCCTCCGGGTGCTCCGGTTTCCTCCCACAGTCCAAAAATGTGCAGGTCAGGTGAATTGGCCATGCTAAATTGCCCATAGTGTTAGGTAAGGGGTAAATGTAGGGGCGTGGGTGGGTTGTGCTTCGGCGGATCGGTGTAGACTTGATGGGCTGAAGGGCCTGCTTCCACACTGTAATGTAATCTAATCTAATTTGAACGTTGTAGTGATCTTTAGTAAGTTCTGGAAAGATTACATGGTACAGTTGGTAGAGCTGTTTGAACCATTACGAGAAGCAAAACTGGTTGTAAACTTAAATAAAACTGAATTCACAAAAGCACAGATGACGTTCTTGGGACATAACATTGGTCATGGAAGGTTGACCCACAGAATGCAAAGCTGAAGGCCATCAAGGAATTTCCAACTTCGAAGAAAAAGGTGCTTTGATTCTTAGGACTCAGCGGATTCTATCGGAAATTTGTTTCCGACTTCAGCAGTGTAGTGGCACCGTTAACCAATTTACTGAAGAAGAACACAAAGTTTCGATGGACAGAACAATGCCAGGAGGCATCCAACCATTTGAAAGCCATATTAACCACTAAACCAATTTTAGCTACACCAAACTTTTCAAAAACTTTTAAAGTCGCTATTGATGCTAGTGACATAGGAGTTGGAGCTGAAAAATGTGTTGCTGGAAAAGCGCAGCAGGTCAGGCAGCATCCAAGGAGCAGGAGAATCAACGTTTCCCCTTCCATAGTACTAGTCTGATTAAACTCCCAATTAAGATTTACAAAACAAAAATACTTATGTAGCTTTCAGCTTTCTCTGCATTCCTGTCCTCTTTTCTTCTTCTTGGTGATTCTGCTTCACAGGCTGCTGATCGATTAAGGTACCTTTAAGAGAGCTATATTTCAGACAGTCTTTACATGCTGGTAGCTTGGCTGTTCTCCTCCCAATGGTTCAACTTTCCCCAGTCTTATACCCCCAAAACATTGGATTGTGTCATTGGCTTTTAAGGTTGTCAATTTACTAAGTTCAAACTGGATTGGAGTTTGGTATTTTTGGGGCTTAATTTAAACTGATTGGCCTAATTCAAATCTGTGTTGTCATTTCCAGGCAACCAGATACCCTAGCTACCCTAGTAGTTGGAGCACATGCTACATTGCATCTTACTGAGCACACTTTGTGCTGTCACTGCTACCTAAAGGTACAGAACACTCACATCTTCATAAGAACACCCCACTTAAGAGAAAAATTAACCATCGTAATGAAAGGATACCTTCTTTTTTTTCTTTAAACACAATACCTAACATACAGATAACTTGAATATAAGTTCACCTTAACTTCTTCCCAAGCATTAAATAAATACAAATCTCATCTAACCTCTATCAGTTAAATC
>NC_057723.1:22588239-22598043 GCF_004010195.1 Chiloscyllium plagiosum | reverse complement strand
CCCCTATCAGCTTTCCGGAAAGACCACTCCCTCCATGACTCCCTCGTCAGGTCCACACCCCCCACCAACCCAACCTCCACTCCCGGCACCTTCCCCTGCAACTGCAAGAAATGCAAAACTTGCGCCCACACCTCCCCCATCACTTCTCTCCAAGGCCTCAAGGGATCCTTCCATATCCATCACAAATTCACCTGCACCTCCACAGACATCATTTACTGCATCCACTGCACCCGATGTAGCCACCTCTACATTGGGGAGACAGGCTGCCTACTTGTGGAACGTTTCAGAGAACACCTCTGGGACACCCGCACCAACCAACCCAACTGCCCCGTGGCTGAACACTAACTCCCCCTCCCACTCCGCCAAGGTCCTTGGCCTCCTCCATCGCCAGACCATGGCAACACGACACCTGGAGGAAGAGCACCTCATCTTCCGCCTAGGAACCCTCCAACCACAAGGGATGAATGCAGATTTCTCCAGCTTCATTTCCCCTCCCCCCACTGATAGGGGAGGGGAGGGAAATGTATCCTTGGTGGTGGGGTCTGTTTGGAGGTGGCCAAAATGACGGAGGATGATACGATGTATCTGAAGGTTGGTGGGGTGGCAGGTGAGGACCAGTAGGGTTCTGTCCTGGTGGCAATTGGAGGGGCGGTGTTCAAGGGCGGAGGAGCGGGAAGTGGAGGAGATGCAGTGGAGAGCATCGTCAACCACGTCTGAGGAGAAATTGCGATCTTTGAAATTTCCCCTCAGACATGGTTGACGTCATTCCTGAAAAGGGCTTATGCCCGAAACGTCGATTCTCCTGCTCCTTTGATGCTGCCTGACCTGCTGCACTTTTCCAGCCACACATTTTTCAGCTCTGATCTCCAGCATCTGCAGTCCTCACTTTCTCCTTTTTACATAGGAGTTGGAGCTGTACTCCTACAGAAAAATGAGGATGGGATTGAACTGTCAGTTGGTTACTTTTCGAAGATCAACATCCACCAAAGGAACTATTCCACAATCGAAAAGAAATTCTTGAGTTTGGTACTGGCCTTACAACATTTTAATGTGTACGTCACGAACAATGTGTCGGAGACAGTTGTGTACAGGGATCACAATCCCCTTACATTCTTAGAACGCTTTAAGTACAAGAATATGAGACTATTTCCTTGGATTGTTATGTTATAGACTTTTAATTAAAAAATCATACATGTTGTGGGTTGTAAGAATGTAATCGTAGAAGCGTTATCGTAGATTTAACTGATAGAGGTTAGATGAGATTTGTATTTATTTAATGCTTGGGAAGAAGTTAAGGTGAACTTATATTCAAGTTATCTGTATGTTAGGTATTGTGTTTAAAGAAAAAAAAGAAGGTATCCTTTCATTACGATGGTTAATTTTTCTCTTAAGTGGGGTGTTCTTATGAAGATGTGAGTGTTCTGTACCTTTAGGTAGCAGTGACAGCACAAAGTGTGCTCAGTAAGATGCAATGTAGCATGTGCTCCAACTACTAGGGTAGCTAGGGTATCTGGTTGCCTGGAAATGACAACACAGATTTGAATTAGGCCAATCAGTTTAAATTAAGCCCCAAAAATACCAAACTCCAATCCAGTTTGAACTTAGTAAATTGACAACCTTAAAAGCCAATGACACAATCCAATGTTTTGGGGGTATAAGACTGGGGAAAGTTGAACCATTGGGAGGAGAACAGCCAAGCTACCAGCATGTAAAGACTGTCTGAAATATAGCTCTCTTAAAGGTACCTTAATCGATCAGCAGCCTGTGAAGCAGAATCACCAAGAAGAAGAAAAGAGGACAGGAATGCAGAGAAAGCTGAAAGCTACATAAGTATTTTTGTTTTGTAAATCTTAATTGGGAGTTTAATCAGACTAGTACTATGGAAGGGGAAGGTAAAACATAAATTAGAGGAAGGAGGTGTAAATAGTTGTTAGTTAATTATTCTCTGTTATACTTTAAGAAATAATTTTTAATTGTTAATTTTTATTTTAAATAGTTCTTGACTTCTCGAATTTTCACAGATTACTGCATGGGATAAATCTTTTCAGTGTCGCTGGTTTTAAACAGGCAGGAGAGTTTACTCCATGTCATAACACTGTCAGCACAGATTTCACCATTACACATGGCGACACCACCGACCATGTATGCGGCAAATACTCATGTGACTCTGTCAACGTTGTCTATCTCATATGCTGCAGGCAAGGATGGCCTGAGCCATGGTGCATTGGCAAGACCGAGCAGAGGCTACAACAACAGATGAATGGACATCATACAACAATGATCAAGCATGAGTGTTCCTTCCCAGTCGGGGAACATGTCAGAGGTCCGGGACTTTCAGCCTCGGATCTTCAGGTGACCATCCTCCAAGGCGGACTTCGGGACAGGCAACAATGATAGCCAAGTTCGGTACTCATGGGGATGGCCTCAACCAGGACCTTGGGTTCATGTCACACTACAGGTAACCCCACTACAAACACACACACACACACGTCCAGACCCACATGCTCACTCATACAGAAGCTCTCTCTCATATGCATATACACACATTTCCCATACTCACACCCACACATGCACCCTTTCACAGGCATGTACCCCATTGCACCCATCTACAGACATACACTCTCTCACAGACACTCCCAGCCTCCCATATACCCACATCCAACATGCACATACTCATTTGGTCTCCCCTATGCACACACGCATATAAGTTTGTGGGCTGAATTTGTATTTGCAGAATTACATTTTATTTTGCTCAAAAACTGCATAAATCCATGCAAGATTCTGTAACTTCCACTTTAGAAATAGAATCAGTCTGATCTGACATTGGGACACAGACAGATTTTAACCTCATACCTTCAATACATTATCTGAGCTGAGATGACAACTATTGTTAAAAGCTATCTTGAGAATATAATTTTTAAAAAAGTTTTAGGATTTACATATGAAGAAGCCAAAATTAGTGTGGTCATTCTAAAAGATGAAAGACTTAAGTTAAATTTGTTTAATATTACATTCCATGACACTGCAATCCTGTTGCCATAAAGTCTGTGTCTTATGATTCAGCTCCACAACCACCTGATGAAGAAGCAGCACTTTGAAAGCTAGTGCTTCCAATTAAATCTGTTGGACTATAACCTGGCGTTGTGTGCTTTTTAACTTTGTCCATCCCAGTCCAACACCGGCATCTCCAAACCCTAATTGTAAAACAGTGTTCCTCAGTTCTTGACTCAAGCAAAGGATAAACGTTCTTTTCATGTCCATCTTGTCAACTGCATTCAGGATTTTATATACTTTATCCCCACACTCTCTTATACTCTTTCATCATAAGCCAACCTGTTCATTCCATGGATCAATCTAGTAAACTTCCTTTAAACCACCTCTAATGAATTTTTATCCTTCCTTAAATAAGGAAACCAAAATTCCCAATGTTTTCTAAAACTGAAACATAACATTCTTGTTTTTATATTTTTACCAGTCATAACAAAGCATAGCATTCCATTGTCCTTCTTCCTTACTCCCTGTATCTGCATACTAACCTTTTGTAACTCATGCACTAGAACACCTACATTCCTCTACACCTCAAAATTCTCCGTTCTCTATGTAAATAATAATCTGCTTCTTGTTTATTCTTCTTGCCAAACCAAATATTTTCCCACTTTATACTTCATCTGTCATATTTTTATCAACTTACCTAGCCTATCTAAAACAGTCTGCATCCTTATTATGTCACTTCAAAACATATTTTTTGATCTATCTTTGTGTCATCTGCAAACTTAGCCACCATGCCTTGATCCCCTCATCTAAATCATTGATAAAAATTGTGAATATTTGTGGGCCAGGCACAGGATTCTGTGGAATTGCACACATCACAACCAGACAATCTGAAAAAAATCCACTTATATAGATTGCCTGTTTTTTTGTCAACCACTTTATTTTCTATTCATACTAATACATTACCTCCACACTATGATTTCCTGCATTTGGTAATAAAGTTTTCTATGGAGCCTTATCAAACGTCTTCTGGAAATCCAAGTAGAATATATCAACTGTGCCCTATTTGGGGCAGCACACTGGCCTCACAGCACCAGGGTCCCAGGTTTGATTCCAGCCTTGGGCAACTGTCTGTGTGATGTTTGCACATTCTCCCTGTGTCTGCATGGGTTTGCTCTGGTTTCCTCCCACAGTCCAAAGATGTGCAAGTCAGGTGAATTAGCCGTGATAAATTGCCCATAGTGTTAGGTGCATTAATCTGATGGGAAACGGGTCTGGGTGGGTTACACTTCAGAAGGTCGATGTGGACTGGTTGGGCCAAAGGGCCTGTTTCCACACTGTAGGGAATCTAATGTAATCTATTTTCTGCCATTATTTCTCCAAAGAAATGCAATAAATTGGTTAAATAAGATTTCTTAGCCACGAAGCCATGCTGAATTTTCTGGATTACATTGCGTTTTTCCAGGTCCCCTGTTATAACCTCCTTAATGATTGATTCAAACATCTTCCCCACAACAGACATCAAACTGAGTAGCCTGCGGTTTAATCCAACAAAGAACTGTGGATGCTAAAAACCTGAAACAAAAACAGAAAGTGCTACAGAAACACAACATCATCTGTGGAGTGAAAGCAGAGTTAACATTTCGAGTCCAGTGACCCACTTCAGGGAGGACTGTGAAGACAAAGAAGAAGAATATAGGGATTATATTTGCTAGTTTTCAGTCCCATACATTCATAAATGTTGACCTCATAGAAGAAGGCCATTCAGACCAATATGATCATGCCATTCAACAAAGATCTGACTAAATTAAACCCATTTGCCAGCTCTTGGCCCATAGCCCTGGAGACTTTGGCAATGCAGCTGAATATCTAAATACTGCTTAAATGTTACAAGATCTTTTGGCCCAACCACCCTTCCAGGATGTGAGTTTCAGATTCTCACATCCTCTGAGTTAAAACATTCTCCACAACTCTATTCTTAGCTTTCTAGATATTCCTTAAATGTACATGCCCTGTATCTGTTAGTGGAAAAGATGCTTCCTATCCACCCTATCTAAGCTCATTGTAATCTTATGCACCTCTATTAGGTCACCTTCTACTGATTATTGCTATCCTCCTTGTTATTTACCATTTCGCCAATGTTTGTGTCATCCACAAACATCTTGATCATACCTCTTACATTTAATTCTGAATCATTAATTTACACCACAAACAGCAAGGCCCCCAGCACCAAGCCCTGCAGAACCCTACCAGAAACAGGCTTCCAGTCACAAATACACCCTCTGCTGCCTACCTCTCAGTAAATTTCAGATCCAGTGTGCCACTTTGTCTTCAATCCCATGGACTGTTACTTTCTTGACCAGTCTGCCATGAGGGACTGTATCAAAGGTCTTGCCAAAGTTCATGTAGATCATATCAAAATGCATTACCCTTGTTAACACATCTACTTACCTCCTCAAAATATTTGCTCAAATTTGTCAAACACGACCTTGCCTTATATCCATGCTGATTATACTGTGTCTCTCCATGTACAGATATATTATAGAATCCCTACTGTGTAGAAGCTGGCCATTCTGCCCATTGAACCCACATCAATCCTCCTAAGAGCATCCTACTTAGACTCATTCCCCTGTCCTATCCCTGTAACCCTGCATTTCCTCTGGCTAATGCACCTAACCTTTAAGCAATGGGTAATTTAGTATGGCAAATCCACTTAACCTGCATATTTTTGGACTGTGAAAGGAAACTGTAGCATCCTGAGGAAACACACACAGACACGGGGAGAATGTGCAAACTCCATACAGACAGTCACCTAAAGCTGGAATTAAACCTGGGTCCCTGTGAGGCAGCAGTGCTAACCACTGAGCCACTGTGTCATCAGAATTCTTTCTAATACCTTTCCCACCACGTAGGTTAGACTGAGTGGTCTGTAATTTCCTGGTCTATCCATTCTTCCATTTGTTCCTATTGTTCTAATTGGTAATGTTTGCCATCCACTCTCTTTGCTTTCTTAACTTTTTAAGACTTTACCTGCACTTTTTATACTCCTCTAACAGCTCATTTCTAGTTTGGAATTTTTATTCCGAGCCAACCTTTTTCTTCTCCATAACTATCCTAAATCTAATCCTGAATCACTATCTCCAAAGTTCTCTCCTACTGATACACTTCCGACATGTCTGGGCTCATTTCTGAATGTTAGGTCCAGAACTGCCTCCTCCTTTGTTGGGCTTTCTACATACTGGCTAAAAAAAAGGTCTCCTGATCACAATTTGCTCCTTCTCTACCTTGCACACTAAAACCATCCCAATAAACCTTTGAGTAGTTAAAATCCCATATCATTACCACATTATTATTCTGACATTTCTCTATAATTTGATTACATTTGATCCTTTATTTCTCCCTGACGTTTGGGAGTTTATTGTACACACTCAACAATGTGTTTGCCTACTTTGCTTCTTCTACTTCAGCTCATATGAGTGCATGAGTACATTTTATGAACCTTCCTGGATATTACCCATCTTCACTACTATAATTGATGCCTCAGTTAATATTACAACTATCTTTTATCTCCCTCTCAATCTTGACTGAATAATCTATAACCAGGAATACTGAGCTAATCCTGTCCATTTTATAGCTGAGTTTGATCATGGCTGTGAAACCATACTCCCACATGTCTATCTGTGCTCTCAGCTCATTTATCTTATTGCTCAGGCTCCTTGTACTAAAATATTGCAGTTAGCTTTGCTACACTCACTTCTTTCTTATTTAGCCTACGCTTCCTTTGCCTTATAGACTCACTTACATGCATTTGAACTTTAAATTCCATCTCAGCTTCTCTCTTCTCTGAAGTAGTAATCAATCACCCATCCTCTGCCAATCTAGTTTAAATCCTTCCAACAGCATGAGCAAACCTCCCCATGAGGATCTTGGTCCTGTTGTTGTTCAGATGTGACATGTCCAATTTGTAGAGTTCCTGCCTTCCCCAAAACCAGTCCCATGCCTCAGGAATTTAAAGTTTTCCCTCCTCGACCATCTCCCCAGCCTTGAATTCATCTGCTCTATCTTTCTTTTCCAATACTCACTACTGCATGGCACTGGGAGAAATTTAAACATTACTAATTTTGCAGACTTCCTTTTCAATTTCCTACCTATTTCCTTAAGCTCTGCTCCTCTTCCTCTTTTTTTTCCTCTTCTCTTCCTTTCTCATTCTTCCAACGTCATTGATCCAAACATGGACAAAGATTCCCGGTTGTTCACCACACCACCACCACTAGCACCACCACCACCAGTCCCCAACAAACACAATGCCCTGCAGCCATTCTATGTCATTCTTGACCCTGGTACATAGGAGGCTACCATCTTGGAGTGTTGTCTATGCCACTGAGACACCTTCCTATTTCCCTCACAAACAAGTTCCTCAGCAGTATTAGTTTTTCAGTTTATTATCCCCCACAAACAGCTGGACCAGCCATTGTGTCATGGCCTTGACTCTGGCTAGCCTTCACACATGTATCATCCAAGGCTGAAAAACAGTTTGCAAGTGAACTGCACTCAAAGGAGATTCCTTCATTTACCAGCCTGGTCCCTGTATCTGTCTGATGGTCACCAATTCCCTTTCTGCCTGCACTTCTGTAAGCTGTGGGTTGACACCATCCTAACATGTATTTTTCACAAACCTCTCAGCTTCCTGAAAACACTTTAGTGGCCCCAGCTGCTACACTATCTCCAAACCCTGAAAATCAAACTACTTCACCTGAGGCACCTCTAATAGACATGGTCAACAGACTGCCAGGAGTATCTGAGATTTTCCACATAGTGTAAGGTGTGAAAGTTAGAGACCGGATGTTCCCAGATATACCTAAATTCAATAGAATATGGATTTTCATTTTTTTTTCTTAATCATAGAAAAATCATTCTTGTTTATGTCCCGAGTCCCACTCAGGTCCTCCACCAGTCTATCTGCTTTTCTGTAAAGAACATCAGATTTCTAACTCTACTGCACTTATCTGTTTCTGTGGTAAAACGGTAAAACACAAACTCAATTGGATTTTGGTCTCTGAGGCCTAATTTAAACTGATTGGCTGAATTTGAATTTGTTTTTTGTTCCAGGGCAACACAACTCCAGCTATTTGTTTTGATAAAGTGTTACATTTTTATCTTGGTCCGGACACTATCTGTCTTTGCTAGCACTGTACAAACCTATGCATTCATCATTAGTTGCCCCAGAAGAACAGGCAAATTGCACAGGGGCTGCCAATCTTGCTTTGGCTTTCAGTCCTTGCTAGCTTCCTTTGTGTCTTAAAAGTACAGTACACACCTACACCTTCATAACACCTTCCTCCTTCAGAAAAAAATGAAAAGATGGCTTCAATTTTTTTCCTCTTTTCCTTAACCACATTATCATGACATAAATATGACTTTAATCTAAGTTCATATAAACTTCTTCCCATATGTATAACATTGAATAGATACCAACCTCACCTATAATTTATCAGTTAAATCCACGATAACGCATCTGCAATAACATTCTTACGGCCCGCAATATGTACAATTTGTAAATTAAAAGTTTTTAACTTAAGAGTCTAACAAAATAGTTTCATATTCTTGTCTTTAAAGCGTTCTAAGAATGTAAGAGGATTGTGACCCGGGTACACAACTGTATCTGACACATTGTTTGTGACATACATATTAAAATGTTGTACGGCCAGTACTAAACTCAATAGTTTCTTTTTTGATTGTGGAGTATTTCCTCTGGCGGATGTTGAGTTTCTTCGAAAAGTAACCAATTGACAGTTCAATCCCATCATCGTCTTCCTGTGGCAGAACAGCTCCAACTTTTATGTCACTACATCGATGGCAACTTCAAAGGGTTTTGAAAACTTTGGTGTAGCTAAAATTGGTTTGGTTGCTAACATTGATTTCAAATGATCAAATGCCTCCTGGCATTGTTCTGTCCACCGAAACTTTGTGTTCTTCTTCAGCAAATCAATTAACAGTACCACTGCACTGCTGAAGTTTGGAACAAACTTCCAAAAAAAACCGCTTAGTCCCATTCATCAAAACACCTCTTTCTTCGAGGTTGTTTGTGGAAATTCCTCGATGGCCTTCGTCTTTGCATTCTGTGGGGTCAACCTTTCATGACAGATGTTATGTCCCAAGAACATCACCTCTGCTTTTGTGAATTCAGTTTTGTTTAAGTTTATCACCCGTTTTACTTCTCGTAGTCTTTCAAAGAGCTCTGCCAACTGTACCATGTGATCTTTCCAGGACTTACTAAAGATAACTACATCGTCCAAATAGACTGCACAGTTTGTGAACCCAGCCACAACTCTGTTCATGAGCCTTTGGAATGTGGCGAGTGCATTCTTCATTCCAAAGGTCATCACTTTAAACTGATATAGCCCATTTTGGGTCACAAACACAGAAATTTCTTTCACTGTCTCTGAGAAACACAGAAATTCCTTTCACCATCTCTGATAAAGATACCTGCCAGTTACCATGCAGTAAGTCCAACTTGGTAACGTAACTTGCTTGTCCAACTTTCTCGATACAGTCCTCCAATCTCAGTATTGGATATGAGTCCAATTTTGTAATGGTGTCCACATTCCAATAATTCATGCAGAATTGTTGAGTCCCGTCCAGTTTAGGAACTAAGACGATCAGCGAACTCCACTCACTCTGGCTCAGTTCAATGATATCCTCATTGAGCATGGCCTCCACCTCCTTCTGGACCTGTCTGGCTTTGAAAGGATTAAGCAGATAGGGATGTTGTTTTATAGGAACAGCATTCCCTACATCTACTTCATGGACAAT
>NC_057723.1:22566045-22587234 GCF_004010195.1 Chiloscyllium plagiosum | reverse complement strand
ATTAGACCCTTGGTCTGACTGAATCTCTCTGGGTTGCCCATACCACATGAAGAAAGCTACTAACTCCTCGACCACCCTTTTTGCCTTGATATTCCAGAATGGAATTGCCTCTGGAAATCTGGTAGACACATCCATTGTGGATAACAATTACTGGTTCCCACTTTTATTTCTCAGGAAGGGACCTACACAATCAATTATAACTTACGTGAAAGGTTCGTCGAATGTGGGAATTGGCAACAAAGATGCTGGTTTTATTATTGCCTGTGGCTTACTTACCATTTGGTATGTATGACATGTATGGCAAAAGTTAACCACATCCTTGTGCATTCCAGGCCAATAAAAATGTTTTTGTACCTTAGCTTGAATCTTCCGTACCCCTAGGTGACTTCCTACATGTAGTTCATGTGCTACCCGTAACACCTCCTGTCTGTATGCTACCGGCAACACAATCTGGTGCACTTCAGCCCATTTCTCCTCTGCACCTACCCGCTGTGGTTTCTATTTCTGTCTTAGAATTCTATCTTTCAGATAATAACCCTCTGGAATATTCTCTGCCTCCTTTTCGGAGTACACATCCACACACACACATATATATATATATATATTTAATCACCTTGAAGTTCTGTTGCAATTCCCTTCGCCTTTCAGGTCTAAGCACCTCTGCCTGTTCAGCAGCATTACATCAAACAGGGTGTCCGCTAATTGAACCTCAAACTCTTCTTCTTTCTCTTTAGTTTTTGCTTCGTGTTGTATCTTATGATAGTGGGATCTTGTGACTACACAGTCTGGAAAAATAGCAGAATATTTCTGTTATAACTCCTCAGTTTCTTGGGCTTCCTTGGGCTTCTCCACAACAAGGGGTGTTACTCCCACATTGGACTCTGCTAAACCATTGCCAAGAACAAACTGAATTCTGGGAACTGACTCTCTGTCAATCACTCTCACAGACTTGAGTCGGCACTCCAACCTGATCTTATATAAAGAAACACTAAATATCTGTCCATCTATCCCACAAATTACCATCATCTCAGGTAACAGATCAAAAAGACTGCATATTCACTCATCTCTTACTATCAGTGACTGGTTAGATCTTGGATTACTCAAAATTATAACTTCTTGCCCTTCTCCTCCTGTTCTCTGAGTAAACTATACCTACAGGACGAATTCTTTATAGAGATCAGGTACTAACTCCATACCCATCCCTGCCCAAGCTGTGCACTGTCCTGCAGCTCCTTGGCTCTTCTTGGGGTTTCTTTACTACTTTCACTAATGCCAATGGCTTAGCTTCTTTTACCACATCTTTTCCCACAGCGCCTTTCTTTAACGACTACCTCTGTGACTTTACGTGTCCTACTTTACCACAGTGGAAACACCTGAGGTCTTTCACCTCCTTTCTACCCTTGTGGGCTTCTTTTTTAACCTATGGTAAACACTTACCAGTGTTCTCTACTCTTTCTTTTGTAGTGTAGGTTCTCCCCTTCTCCAGTTTCTATCTATCGCAGGATGAAATTCTGGCTGGAAGCTTGTCTTGTACACCAACTTGCATTCATCTGCTATTTCTGCTGCCCTTCTCACTTCCTGAACTTTCTGTTCATCCACGTGAATTCTCATCATCTCTGGAAGTGAGTTTTTAAACTCCACCAGCAGAATAATCTGTCTTAGAGCCTCATAGGTCCTCTGTATCTTTAAGGCCCACACCCATCTATCAAAATGACTATGTTTATTTCTGTCGAACTCAACATAAGTGTGACCTGGTTCCTTCTTTATGTTTCTGAACCGGTGTCTATACTTTTCTGGTACCAATTCATAAGCACTTAAAATAGCCTTTTTGACCTCTTCATAATCTCTTGACCCCTCATCTGACAGTGCAGCAAATACCTCACTAGCTTTGCCTCCCAGTTTGGTCTGAACTAGCATTACCCATTAATCCTCAGACTACTCCACCTGCCTAGCCAATTTTTCAAATGAAATAAAGAAGTCTTTGATATCTTTTTCATCAAAATGTGTCAGAGTTTTGACATTTTTCTGTCTCACTACCTTCTCTTTTAATCTTCATCCTGTTAAATTGATTTTGCTGACCAAGTCGCAACTTCTCAAATCCAAATTCTCTCTGTTTTTGCTCAGCTAAGAACCTTCGCTCTCTTTCTCTCTCCATTTCCCTTTCTTTTCTCTCTCTCTTTGTTCAGCTGAGAACCTTCTCTCTCTTTTTCCTCTCTCTCCCTTTCTCTCTCCCTTTGTTTATCTTCTAACTTCATTTTCCACAATTGTAATTTAAGTTTTTCTAACTTAGGTTTCTGTGACACAACTAAGTATTTGAGTAATTCCATTACAATTTTAGCTTTACTGTTGTCCTTGGTTAAACCCAATCCTCAAAGTGATATTGTCCTACTCTCACAGGGTCCTCATTTCTCCTGCTCCTCTCAGTGATGTTGTCCTAATCTCACAGGGTCCTCATTTCTCCTGCTCCTCTGTGGTGTTGTCCTAATCTCACAGGGTCCTCATTTTTCCTGCTCCTCTGTGGTGTTGTCCTAATCTTACAGGGTCCTCATTTCTCCTGCTCCTCTCAGTGATGCTGTCCTAATCTCACAGGGTCCTCATTTTTCCTGCTCCTTTGTGGTGTTGTCCTAATCTTACAGGGTCCTCATTTCTCCTGCTCCTCTCAGTGATGCTGCCTCCCTCTCACAGGGTCCTCATTTCTCCCATTCCTCTTAGTGATGTTGTCCTACTCTCATTGGGTCCTCACTTCTCCATCCCTCTCAGTGATGTTATTGGCCTCTCACAGTGTCCTCATGTTGCCTGCTCCTCTCAGTGATATTGTCTGCCTCTCACAGGGTCCTCATGTTGCCTGCTCCTCTGAGTGATGCTGCCCTCCTCTCACAGGGTCCTCACTTCTCCCACTCCTCTCAGAGATTTTGTCTGCCCCCACAGCAATGTTACCTTGCCTGCTTTTCCTGGTAATACTGTTTGTCTCTCACAGGGTCCTCATCTTACCTGCTCCTCTCAGTGATGCTGTCTGCCTCTCACAGGGTCCTTACTTCTCCTGCTCCTCTCAATGATGTTGTCGGCCCCCACAGCAACCTCACCTTGCTCACTTTGCCTGGTAATGCTGTTTGTCTCTCACAGAGTCATCACATCTCCTGCAATTGGTTTTGAATGGTCCCAGGAAGAAGCAAATAAATAATTGATCATAATTGCATGTGGTTTGTTGCACTAACCCAGAGATATAAAACTGGTTAACACACAAGTTGTAATATTTTCATCCCTTTAAGAAATCTCAAAACACACATACCCACCAAACAAAGGAAAACAAATAAATGGATTTTTCTCAGTAGAGTTTCATATTTACAAAAACACACTTTCAGCCTACAAGTCATAGATCTTCTAGAGGAAAAGAGATAAGGATTGATGAATGTTGGTCTGATGAGCTGGTGCACAAAGTCAGATGTCAATGAACTGATGAAGTTGTAGCTGAGGACCTTTGTAGTTGCAGTCCTTCAGGAAATTTTTTTTTTAAGTTTCATATAGATGTTTTCCATGCCAGAATAGGTAGTCCAGGACTTCAGCTAGAACAGCCAGCCCTCACAAAATCCTTTCTCATTTATCAGGAAAAAGGAGAGCTGAGCTGAGAATCTTCTTCCTTCTAGCAGGCTTCTCCCTCGCGGAAATAGGACTAACTCTCATCCAATATAAAAATTGTTAGAAATTTCTCTGAAGTGAGTCCAAGAAAACAAGACCAACAATTATCTGGAACCCACATGGCTTTTAAGAAGTGCCTTATTAATTAAAAGTTGTTATGTTTCTTTCATTGACATTTTAAAAAGATACAACCCTTCAAAGGCAAGTCCACAATAATTATTAAATATGATGACTTCATAACAATAGTTCCAAGAATTTTTGATCCATACTTTTACAATGGCTGTTTAACTTTCAATTTTAATTTCCTTTCCTGCATCACACTGTTCCTCAGGGAAAGAAACATGAATTCTTCTCTCAAATTTAGCCTGTGCCTCACTTTCATCTCTGTAATGGCAAAGACAGTAGGCAAAATAAATTGTTCACTTTACAGATCAGATGCTGTAGAAATGCAATTCCTTACAGTCTGTACTTCACTCCTGGCTATCTATTATTGAAAATAACAAGATATAACTGATCAATAATTTAAGCTAACCAACATCTATTAATTCAAAGATTGCCAATTAACTGTTGATTCACAAGTCTCTTTGTAATTTAATTAAATATTAATAAATAATTTAATATAATGAGTTCATGAATTTGACAGAACTCTAGAAAGGAATATTTTCGTCAAATATTTTCCATTCATTCACTTTGTTGCTGCTCATAAGGGAACATTTTCTTTTCCAACTGAGCCATTGTGAACCTTGCTTTACATAGACAATATTCCTCCACAGTTAGGCTCGAGCACTTCAGTCTTGATCAACCTCTTAATACAGACGATTCATGCCTTGTAGCAAAAACACAACCAATACCAACAATCAACAGTCATTGTCACAAAATATCTATTAATTTGACCAGAAAATTATGCAAATGGACCCAAATTTTTGTTTTTAATCAAGTCTCTATAATGAATATTTCATTTATCTTCTGAAGTCTGACCTTTCTCAAAGCTCATGTGCGCAACTGTCAAAAGATTGATTTGCAGTAAACGTATAATTCTCACCACTACAAATGTTAATCCATTAGTGATTCATCTACCTAAGCCAGATGGTTTACATAATGTAATATCATCAAACAATCCTAAACTGTTCTGTTGTTGCAACAAGACTTTTTTGAAATCATTTGTTACTATACCATAGCATGCATTATATGAGGTCTTTTTATTTAACAAAATCATGTCTTTTATATTTTCTTATAATGCAACTTTATTATTGACCCCTGAATTACAAAAGGCAGTCAGTTAGCCAGTTGGCTGAATGGCTGGTGAGTGATGCCAACACGTGTTCAATTCCTGCACTGGTTGAGGTTACCATGAATGTCCCACCATCTCAACCTTACCCCTTGCTGGAGGCAAGGTAAAATTGAGGATCTAAAATCTGGAATTAAATTGTTGTCAGGAGTAACCATTTTATGCATGCTTTTATTAGCCACAAAATGGCTTCCCAATGCAAAGTAATATAACAAAATGGCTTCAGGCTGCAAATTAACATTTTGTTTAAAATGGCTTCTCCCCCTGCTAAAAGCTGCATTTCTGCCTTGCTGAGCTAACTGAATCAAAAGATAAAGCAGACAATGGAGCCTTCACAGTAAGGAATTAACTAAGCTAGATAGGATATTGCTAACCATCCCAATTAACCTTGAAATGCAGGTGCAGAGAGATAATGTGTAGAAAAGCAATTTTGTTTCCCAGGGAATATCATTGGGTTAACCTGCTGCCCGTTATGCTGCCCAATTATACTTTATTGGTTATATTCTACTATTAAGGCTGTACTATTTCTTAAGAAACATATAAAATTTACCTTTGCTCTAAATGAATTGCACAGTTTTTCCAAGGAACACAGAAGCTTTTAACCTGTGCCCAGCTGTTACTAATTAAAGTGTGAAATCTTGCTGAAGTAGACCGTACTCCTGTTGTTTATTTGACCAATTGCAGAATTGAGAGACCCCGGCCAGGGGGTGAGATCTTCAAAACCACCACCAGTTGTTTCTTTCTAATGAGAGATGGTCCACTAGGCCACTGGCAATTTTACTTCTATGACAATGTACACACTTCAAAAGTATCTCATTGGATGTAAAGCACTTTCTCTTGAGATCATGAAAGCCACTTTATGAATGTAAATCCTTTCTTTCGTGCATGCAATTAAACCAAATGTATGGTGTCGTGGTGTTTTTGGGTTTATGACTTCATTTGTCTACTGATTGCCTCAAAGTGAAACATTCCCACCTTTAGAGCATCACAGCTCTTTGATATCTGCCTTCACAACCTGTTTCTGAGGGCTTGGTTTGGAGAAGAGTAGGAGGAGAGAAGTAAAATCAAGAAGTTACTCTCACAAACATATGTATAAAATATGTATGTAATTATGGTAACCACCTCCCTTATTCCTGTCACTGGGTCAGCTGTACCAGCACACACCAGAATGAATCTATTGACTGGAATTCTATTCCAAATGGACCCCAGGGATTACGTATCAGTCTCTGGTATTGTTGAATATGTGTAGATAGAAATGTGGAACTGGAGGGTTACTTAGCAACATGTATTTAAGGATATAATTGCGAAACAAGATATCTATCATCTGAAGCAATACTTTGTGATTAAGGATGTCTTGCTTCCATTCTATTGGATGAGTCTTGAGATGGCTGTCAAGTCCAATGTGTGACCTGACACTTGTGGACAGATGGAGCTCGAAGGTTTGAATATATGACTTTTTGAAGGTTTGTGCCCACCCTCTGACACCTCAACTTCACCTCTGCACATTCCTGATGAAGCCTCATAATGTATTAAGTGCCTTCATGAATGGCCTACAATTTGGTCAGTCACAAGCTAGGAGCTCCTATAGGTCGGCAGGTATGACTGACCTTGTCAAGGATACTTTAATGGCACCTCTATAACCTTCTCCTGGCCTCTGTGGAGTCTCCTGAGTTCTGAGTTAAGCAGATTCTTCAGCAATCTGGTATCAAGCATATGAACCATTTATCCAGTCTGGTTGAGCTGATTTTGTGTCATTAGTTCCTTGATACAGTGCAAGCTGATTTGGGAGAAGACATTGCAGTTGGTCTACCCTTCTGGTCATTAGAATTGGAGGACATTGTGAAGGCACAACTGTTGGTAGTTCTCTGGTGTTATAAGGTACATGCTGTAGGTAGTCCAAACTTCTGAAGGATACAATGGCATTGGATTCATTGCTACCAAGTAAATCATGACCTGAGTATCCAATTTGAGATCCTTGTCCTCAAATACTCATTCCTTCAATAGGCTGAAGTTTAAGCTACCACATTAGGGATAATGATGTATTTGATCATGTATGCTACTTGAATTACAACAGGTTGTAAGTGAAGTGCATTTGGGAAGCCTCTTGGTCTTACATTACCTTTTGTTTCATATATTTGTAGAGGAAATAGAAACTGAACCATATGGTATAATTGAGATTTTGACTTGAATCACATTTTTCTGTCCCCACCATCCAAACTGCACTGTCACTGTCCAATCCAAGAACTGTCACAATTATGCATCCTTAGCTGTTTGCATGCTTGGGTGCCCTCCCATTACATCCTCAACCCATTGAATGGACAAATAAATTAAACACAACCATGGACCACATATTCTGCAAAGTGGAAATCACTAACACATTGTCACTATGTTCAAATGTTTCCCAATCCAATGTTGCTGGTCCATCAAAGGATGTCATTGTAACACATCAACATCAAGTGGAATATAAGACATGCCCTCTTTTTTGCATCACTAACTGCTGTATGCTAAGTTTAAATGTCAGTGTCAATGTTAATGAACAGACGAATAGATAAATATTATTGAATTGCCATGTGGATAAATGTTGAAAGAGTAGGGTGGATGAGGCAGGTAGTATGTGGCAGTTGGTGAGATAGCAGCTGGGCAATGTGGGAAGGAAGTAGTCAGGCCAAGGGAGGTTGCCAGGCTGGCATGAGCAGTCAGATCAGGAAGGAGGGAGACAAGTTCAGGTTGAAGGGTAGTTAAGTTGGCTCAGGAGGGGTAGTCAGGTCACACTGGGTAGAGTGTCTGGTGGAGGAATCGGTGACAAGGGTAGGAGAATCAGGGAAGAGTCGGTGTGATAATTAAGGAGTCAGTAGTGTAGTTATCCAGGAGTTAGACTAGGTTTTAATCTGGTGCATCCTGAGTAGCTATGCAGCAAAGTGCTGCAGAACAGTCCAAACTCTCCACTCTCAATCATTCAGAGGATCCTAGGGAGTAGGCGAATTAACCATCAGAACCTCAGAATTCCCAGGCAGGTTCCATGCAAGTCCGTATATCAAAAGTTCCATGGGCGTTCCCAATGCACATTTCAGAATGGTATATCTGGTCTTCAGCAAGTCAGATACCAGAAAATCTGGGCTGAAAGGTCTGCATTTGCATGGCAGGTCTTAGAAGGCCAGAAGTCAGTGTGCTTAAGGAAGATCTCAAGTAGATTTCAGCATCCCGTGGGGAATGTTTTCAATAGAATTACCTTAAACTGGCTCCTTTAGTATATTTCTCTAGACTATGTTGATCAGATACTGAAATCAGCACAGGCTGTTTCAGAATCATTTTGCTGTGATCCTCTGAATGAACTTACAGAGACGTGTGTCCCATCAGACTTGACTGGATTGATTCCAGAGGAAAAAAGGAGATACTGTGAACACACGTGGCTTTTAGATCTCTCTTAATGAAGCACTTCATAATAAAATTAATTCAACAGCATTTTGTATTTTGGTGGATATTCAATGCTTTAGTGGGGTCACAGATTACAGTAATTTAACAAAACAGCATAACATAATCAGTATGGCTTTTTGATCACAGCAGACAGAAATGTGTTTGAGACATTAATTTTACGTAAGACTCCCCAAAATGTAGACATTTAATGGCTCCCTGTAAAAGAAATATGCTTTTGAACAAGAAAATGACAATTAATGTCAGGCCTGTGATGAAAACACGATTGAAAGATTTAAAAATATTTACATTGGTTATGATTTTATTTGTAGTCATTAAGATTATTTAAGTGTTAAGTCTACAATAATTACACACAGTTACCACACAACCATTAAAATGTCATTTTCCACTTTTGCTTATGTTAATTTACTGCTGATGATAAACTAAGCTATCAAATAAAAGCACATTTTCAATTAATTATTCTAAGCAGCTTAAGTACTGAGGTAAAAAGGCCCTTGGCCCTTGTGTACTCCATGTTTCAGGAATGCAGAAGAAGGAGGAAAGAGATTGGCCAATGTGTTTACAGACTCAAAATGTTAAATCCAATCCTGTTCATAAACACTCACACTTAAAAAATTCAAGGAGCTATACAACTGTTTGTGGTATTTCACAATAAATAGAATGAAAATAAACTGGTTCCACAGGAAATGTTTCAACAATTGACGAATTTTACTGTTACTGAATGCTTGCGCTGCACGGTGGATTTGCTTATAGTGGGTTAACTGTATTTGCATGAGATATAAGCATGTTTAGTTATTTCAAAATCACCATTATAACTTGATAGAAAGTGCACATTTGTGATTTGTATACATGCATCACCATTTCATACAAACTCTTTCCCAGAGTTCCCCAAAATGGGTAAGGCAGAAAGTGCCAAAGTCCAGAAGTGAGACAATAATCAGATGCAAATATTTCTGTGGCCAACCAATTAGATTTACTGCCATCACCAAACTTTTTTTTCGAGGGACACACAAAACCCCATTCAACTGCACTAGGGCCTAGTTACTTTTGTGAGCGATGGCACTAACAGTCTTCTTGCCTCTAAAAATAATACTATTGTTTTAATCACTCATGAGCTGGCAGGGCAATATCAGTTCCATCACTAATTGGCTTAAGACATCGTATTTCTTTTTGAGGGCAGCAAGTGCATATTAAGGACTGGTGCAGTAGGTAATCTCAGAACTATCTTCAGCATTTTCTTCTGATCATTTTGGAGACCATTGGATGAAATCTTGGCTCTTATCTCTAGGAAATCCTCCTTGCACCTCTTGGCCTCTTTACTTAGCTTTCCACGTTTAGGACACTCCTAAAAATGTGCCCCTTTAAACACACTTTAAATCATCTGTACTAATATCACCTGAAGGACTTGGTGTCATATTTTGTTTCAAAATGCCCCTGTGAAGCACCTCAGACATTTTATCTCATTAAAGCTGCTGTATAAATATAATTTGTTGTTGTTGCTGAGACTTTAAATCAATAACCAAACCTCCAAACTGGACAGCAAAATCATGAATATGCATGAGCACTTGACATCCCTAAACCTAATGCAGGGACAGAAATCACAGAGATAAGTGTTTTTTTCTACTCCAGGCACCCATCCCCATCACTGTAACTGAGCACAGTGGCCGTCCTAGACCACAACAACCTGATGAAGGAGCAGCGCTGAGAAAGCTAGCGCTTTTAATTAAACCTGTTGGACTATAACCCGGTGTTGTGTAATTTTTAACTTTGTACACCCCAGTCCAACACCAGCATCTCCAAATCATCCTAGATCACTGAGCCTCCATAATTGGACCCTCCTACGGACATGCATCCTCAAAGGACAGGAAGGCTGACTAGAACAAAATTGACGAGAAAAAAACTAATTCGTAAAAGCTAGAAAACTGTGCAGAAGCTGGGAACCATTAGCCATTTATTCAGCGAAAGATCTAAAAAAAATGGAGGAACTACAGTTTTGATGGATGTTGAGCCACCACTCTGCAAGCAAAAGAATCAGGAAAAGCTCAGTATGTGCAATCAACTTCTTTTCTGCATAGGATCATATGCTTCAAAACTCTCTTCATAAAATACTGCTTCAGTGGGCCACGATATAGGTATTGAAGTGATACTACCTCTTTGAATGAACTGTTTCAGAAACGTCTTCCTCATTTTGGGCATTTCACATTCAAATCCAACAGTGAAAACAGTTTCTAACTGACCTTAATTTCCTTGATTTAGGTAGAGTCTGTCTACTTTTGTTTATCTTTTAACGTTTCTGTTTTAATTATTTTATATGCTTGTTTAAACAAACCCACTGGTTGATAACTAATAGATACTGCTACCTTGATTCAATTGCCAGCATTCCCACCTTGCTACCAATAACAGATTAATTGGTTAGATAATCACTTTGTACAATTTTGTGATCGTCATTCACAAGATAGCTGCTCATTTGCCTACGAATAGTCACTACATTTAAAGCTACATTTTCTTTTGCTTCCTAATATATTATTCTGGTTCTTCATACTTAGCCTCTTCCATTTTGCACAACTTTATACCTGTGGTAGCCTTTCATTGACTGCTTGGGTAAAACAGCTACCTTCCACTAATATATAGCCATATATGTTTGACAGTGGTTCACTAAAACTCTTTCTGAAGATTGGTGAGCATCTGTCAACACGTAACTGTTCAGCTTTCCTCCACAGCATCTCCTGACACTTTAAAACTTCTGAATAACTCCACATATAATGAAAACTCCAGCTTTGTCATATTTTTGGAAATGATGCAAACCACTGGCATAGTCATCGAAAGATATGGTGTAAATGCATGAGGATGCCTGGGCAATATCATAATCTCCTTACAGCATAGACAGTAAGTTGAAACTTGATGCCGACTCAGAGCTGTATTATTTAAAGAGGAACTGTCAATTTTCAGGTTGTTCCCTATGTTATAAAAGGAACACATTTCTAAGCTTGAAGCAGCAGTCTTCCCTGTTCCCTTCCCTGTTCTTCCCTCCAGATCCCTCACCACCATTTCTGTGTAAAGAAAGGCTGGAATTGTATTTGAATGTAGTGTGAATGTGGCATGGTTAAAGTTCATTCCAATTATACTATGAAAGAGAGAGCACTTCAGGCTTTCAACCACTGACCAGGGATGACATTACTGGGTCAGAACTTTATTATCTATGATACCTCATTTTCAATTATTCAACATTTATTTAATTGAGCAGAACAAAATTCTCCTTTAATTGATTATCACAATTGCTAAAGAGTCAAAAATAGGAATTTCATGATTGCAGTTGCTAAACCTTGATTTGCATGTGTAGGTGTTTCAGTTTTCTGCTTTGCAAATTTGCAATTTATCATTAAAATGGTTAGACACTTGTCACAAGTGTTGAAAATCTAAGCATCTTTGATTGACATTTTGTTTTGCACCTAGGAAGACTATGACAACAAAATAAAGTTAAAAGAAGCACATACTGACAAGCATTCAATGTCAATTAAGAAGGCATTTGAAGAACATAGGTTTTGGGGAAAATGCTGGAGTCCATTATAAAACATTTAGTAACAAAGCACTTGGAAAACAGTGGCAGGATCGATCAGAGTCAGTATGGATTTACAAAAGGGAAATTATGCTTGACAAATCTATAAGACCAGTGAGCCTGACGTCAGTGGTGGGCAATTGTTGGAGTGCATCCTTAGGGAACAGGATGTACATGTATTTGGATAGGCAAGGACTGATTAAGGATAGTTAACATGGCTTTGTGTGTGGGAAATCATGTCTCACAAACTTGATTGAGTGTTTTGAGGAAGTAACAAAGAGAATTGATGAGGGCAGAGCAGTAGATGTGATCTATATGGACTTCAGTAAGGCGTTCGACAAGGTTCCCCATGGGAGACTGGTGAGCAAGGTTAGATTTTACAGAATACAGGGAGAACTAGCCATTTGGATGCAGAACTGGCTCAAAGGTACAACACAGAGGGTGGTGGTGGAGGGTTGTTTTTCAGATTGGACGCCTGTGACCAGTGGAGTACAAGGATCGGTGCTGGGCTCTCTACTTTTTATCATTTACATAAATGATTTGGATGCGAGCATAAGAGGTACAGTTAGTAAGTTTGCAGATGACATCAAAATTGGAGGTGTAGTGAACAGCGAAGAGGGTTACCTCAGATTACAAAAGGATGTTGACCAGATGGGCCAATGGGCTGTGAAGCGGCAGATGGAGTTTAATTCAGATAAATGTGAAGTGCTGCATTTTGGGAAAGCAAATCTTAGCAGGACTTATACACTTAATGGTAAGGTCTTCGGGAGTGTTGCTGAACAAAGAGACCTTGGAGTGCAGGGGGTTCATAGCTCCTTGAAAGTGGAGTTGCAGGTAGATAGGATAGTGAAGAAGGCGTTTGGTATGCTTTCCTTTATTGGTCAGAGTATTGAGTAGAAGAGTTGGGAGGTCATGTTGCGGCTGTACAGGACATTGGTGAGGCCACTGTTGAAATATTGTGTGCAATTCTGGTCTCCTTCCTATTGGAAAGATGCTGTGAAACGTGAAAGGGTTCAGAAAGGATTTACAAGGATGGTGCCAGGGTTGGAGGATTTGAGCTATAGGGAGAGGTTGAGCAGGCTGGGGCTGTTTTCCCTGGAAATTTGGAGGCTGAGGGGTGACCTTATAGACGTTTACAAAATTATGAGGGGCATGGATAGGGTAAATAGGCAAAGTCTTTTCCCTAGAGTCGGGGAGTCCAGAACTAGAGGGCATAGGTTTAGAGTGAGAGGGGAAAGATATAAAAGAGACCTAAGGAGCAATTCTTTCACACAGAGGGTGGTACGTGTATGGAATGAGCTGCCAGAGGAAGTAGTGGAGGTTGGTACAATTTGGGTGGGTATATGAATAGAAAGGGTTTGGAGGGGTATGGGCCAGGTGCTGGCAGGTGGGACTAGATTGGGGTGGGATATCTGGTCAGCATGGACGGGTTGGACCATGCTGTACATCTCTATGACTCTATGACTCTAAGAACTTTTTGAGCATATAACTAGAAAAGTTGGTGGGGAGCCAATGGATGTGGTTTATTTGGACTTTCAGAAGGCTTTCAACAAAGTCGTACCTAAGAAATTAACATGTAAAATGTAAAGCACATGGAATCAGGAAGAGTGTTTTGATTGCTAGACAGGAAACAAAGAATAGAAATAAATTCATTTTCTTCTGAATAAATGAACCTTTTTCTGAACTAGTGAGATACTGCAGAGATCAATGCTAGGACTTCACTATTCACAATATATATCAATGATTTAGCTGAGAGAATGAAATGTAATTTTTCCATATTTGCAAATGACACAAAGTTGCGTGTGAGGATGAATTGTGAGGAGGATGCAGAAATGCTTCAGTGTGACTTGCGATTTGGACAGGCTGACTCTATGACTCTAAATCTACGGCAGATATTGTTTAATGAGGATAAATGTAAGGTTTTACACTTGGTTCGAAAAATTAGAAAGGCAGATTATTAGCTGAACAGGTATAAACTGAGAAAGGGGAATGTGCGATGAGACCTGGTTTAATTGTACACAAGTTGCTGAAGGTAAGAATGCAGGTGTGGCAGGCACTAAGGAAGGCAAGCAATATGTTAGTCTTCATATGGAAGGGGTTCGAGAGCAGGAGCAGGGATGTCTTGCTGCAATTATATAGGACTTGGTGAGACCACAGCTGGAACATTGTGTGCAGATCAGGTCTCCTTATCTGAGAAAGGATGTTCTTGCTATAGAAAGAGTGCAGCAAAGGTTTACCAGGCTAATTCCTGGGGTGGCAGGACTGACATATGAGGAGATGTTGAATTGGTTAGGGTTATATGCACTGGAGTTCAGAAGAATGAAGGGGGATCTCATAGAAACTTATAAAAGTCTAGACTGGTTAGATGCTGGAAGGATATTCCTGATGACAGTGGAGGCCCAGAACCAGGGGTCACAGGCTAAGGGTATGGGGTAAACACCTTTTAAGACTGTGATGAGGAGAAATTTCTTATCCCAGAGAGTGGTGAGTCCATGTAATTTGCAATGACAGAAAGCAGTCAAGGTGAAAACACTGTATGATTTCAAGAACGTGTTGGATATAACACTTGAAGCTGAAGAAATCATAGATATGGGGTAAAGCAGGAATAGGCTATTGAGTTGGATGAGCAGCCATGATCATGATGAATTGCAAATTAGGCTAGAAGGGCTGAATGATTTGCCCCGCTTCTATTTTCTTTGTTTCTATGATGTAACTCTGTAATTCAGGATTTTATGCAATTGATCCAGCCTTTTAATAAACTGTATCCTGAAAATTTAGATTTTTCTTGAAACTGCTTGGTTTTGATTTGAATTCTCCTGACCAAGAGAGAACATGTACACCATGTATTACAGCCAACCATCAAAAGTTAAATATTTTCAAACATAATTACATTGAATATATTGAAAGAGTTACATACGAGTATATGGTAAGAAGTTTCAGGAAATACTGGAGCAAATGTAGACACATACCTCAATGATGGCAGAACTCAACACTTAAATGCAGAAGAAAGGTAAAACCCTTTCAACCAGCCATAGCTAGAGATCCCAAGTGGATGTAAGACATAACAAGGTGAAGAAGGCTCTGGTAAGAATAGTCTATAAGCTTCCTAGCTAACTATACTGTAGAAGAGAGTAAATCAGAAGATATTGGGAGCATGTGAAAAAAGCAATACATTAATCATGGTTAATGCCAATCTTCATGTAGACTGGGAAAATCAAATTGGTAGATATAGCCACAAGAAAGCATTCATAAGGCAGAATCTTATAGGGATCTGAACAAAAGCTATGGAAATTTTTGTAACAGAATCAAATGAGAAGTCTGGAGAGGCCCATTTGCCTCATATTAGGACAGACAATGATAAAGGAAGAGACACAAATATCCAGGGTAAGATTGATTGTTTTGTACCCGTGCTGGGTGATGGAGACCTTAACACATTAAACTATAACATAGAGGGACATCGGCTTTATTTGCTCTGTCTGAAAAGAGATTGGAATGTGGATTAGATGATACTAATAGTATAAAGCCAATCAACTCTTTGAATGTTTTCGAATCTTACTTCAGTTACTCCAGCTCTATCTCTGTTACTCCAGTAAATGAGATAGATCTCTCTCTACATTACTCAAACAAAACAATTATAAAAACTATACTCAGTGTCCAGCAGTTAACCATGTAAAAATCAAGGCAGCAGCCTCGTGGTGCAAATCCTTCCAAAAAATTAAAACAAAACTGGTAATCATCCAAAAGAAATGTAAGGTTCATTCCATAAAGTGTATTCAGGACACTTTCCCAGAACAATATGTTGTGGATGCAACCAGGCTACTTTATATCTGGTAATGTGAAATGAGTGAGGTTTAATAAATGATCTCAGAGTAAAACACCCCCACGGACAAAGTGACAATAATATGGTAGAATTTAGTGTTCAGTTGAGGGTAAGAAACATGGATTGATAACAACTGTGCTAAATTTAAATCAAGGATCTTGCAAAGGAATGAGGACAGAGTTACACAGAGTGGACTGAGTAAAGAGTACAGCAGAAAAAACGGTTAATGAATAATGGCAGACATTTAAGCAAATAGCTCACGAATCACAACAAATAATTGAACCAGTGAGAAAGGATTCAATGAAAGGGGTCAACCAATCATGGTTAGTGAGGGAAGGTTAAGGATAATATCAAATTGAAAAAAAAGGAGACAAAGAGGCAAAGGGAAGTAAACCCAAGGATTAGACAGGTTTTAAACACCAACAAAAGTTGACCAAAATTAAAAATAATGAGGGAGTAATTAAGAGTCAACTCGCAAGTAATATAAAAAAGGATAGTAAGGACTTCCTTAAATGTACAGAAAGGAAGAGAGAGGCCAAAGTGAACATCGGCCTCTGAGAGAATGAGGCTGGAGAAAAGGTAACGGGAAACCAGAAAATGATAGAGGAATCTAATAAATAATTTTCATCAGACTTCACTAATGGCATTCCCAAAATATTAAATAATCAAAAGACAAAAATGCAGGGGTGGAATAATTGCAATAACTATCATACAATAAAAACCACTAGGATAGGCCCATTAATCTCCTTGACCTGATGGGTTGTATCCTAGAATATTAAATGAAATAGCTACAGAGATTAGATGCACTGGTAGTCATCTTTCAAGAATCTTTGATGTTGGAAAGGTCAGAGTGCATGGAAAACTGCCAGTGTAACATCCTTGTTCAAAAAGGAAGACAAAAACATAGCCTAACAATGTAACTTAACAAAAAACATAGCTTAACATCGGTCACTGGGAAAATGTTAGAGTTTACCATAAAAGATGTAATGGCAGAGCATTCAGAAGCAGAGTCAGCATGGTTTAATGAAGGGAAAATCATGCCTGACAAATTTATTAGAATTTCTAGAGGAGGTAATTAAGCACTATAGATATAGGGGAAACAGTAGATGCAGTAAAAATATAAAACAAAGAAGTGGGATGCTGGGAGTCTGAAATTGTTGGCGAACTTTAACACATCTGGCTGCATCTGTGGGGAGAAAGCAGAATTGACACTTTGAGTACAGAGACGCTTCATCAGAACTCGAAATGTTAACTCTGCTTTCTTCCCACAGATGCCACAAGACCAGCTAGGGAGATGTAATACACTTGAATTTTCACAAGGTTCCCAGTCCACTTGAGCTAAATCATATTTTATTTTAGTGAGATTAGCCTTTCCTTAGTTTTAAACATTTATTCCTGGTCCATCCTTATCCTCTGCCATAATAATCCTAAATCTAACTGAGTTATGGTCACTATCTCTGAAACATTCCCCTATTAATGTGCCTTCTACCTGCCCGGGCTCATATCTAAATTTAAGTCCAGAGCTGCCCCCTCCCTTGTTGACCTTCCAACACACTGGCTAAAAAAGTTGTCCTGGTTACATTTTAAGAGATTTGTGCCTTCCCTGCCTTGTGTACTGACATGATGGATGGAAGAGGATCCTGACTGTAAGTACTGCTGCTTCTGTGAGGTTTTCTCAGTGCTCGAACTGTTTTGCTCACTTTCTTGGAGAGTAATTACTGTTCTTATAAGTTTTGCATTGTTTTTGGAACTTAAAAAAAAAATACTTTTAATGGGAGGAAAGAGAGAGCAGGAGATGAAGTTTCAGGAGAATAACCATGTGGAAAGGTCAGAGAATGTCTGTAGAGATCAACAGCAATGCATTAAAAGAATTAAGCAGGGAGATTCAAGATGCCGGCGACCTAGGAGGATCATGTTTGCTGGGCTCCGTGCCACAACATCAGCAGGACAGAGCTAGAACCCATCCCATTCATGTTACAGTGAGTAGAAAAAACAGTAAAAGAGCTACAGAACCTGACAATTTTACTTACCTTTGTTTTTGCTGTGGGAGAATGCCAAAGAGAAGAGGAAGTTTTCGCCTGTGACTGGCCACAGCTCAACCCACTAAGGCAGCAGGCTTGCTCATTCACCAGGCCTTGGTTGAGGAGCTCACTAAATCTCGCGAGGTCCTGGGGAGGCAGATTGAAGAAAACATCAAGGAAAAGCTGGCCCCGGTCTCTGCTATGCTGTAAGACCTGGGGAAAAGGACTGATGAGCTCGAACACCAGGCCACAGGGTGGAGGCAGAGGCTGATTCATCCAAGAGTCTGATTGAATGCCTTGAAACAAAGGCCCGCGGTTTGCTGGATCTGGTGGATGATTTTGAGAATGGGGCAGAAGAAAGAGCCTTTGTGTTGTTGGCATACCAGAGGGGACAGAAAGTGAGTAGCCAGTGGAACTCTTTGAGAAGTGGTTCTTGGAATTCCTTAGTTTGGAGGCTGAAAAGGAGGGATAAAGATCAAGAGAACTCCCCAGGACGAGGCACAAAGGCCATGATAGGACCGGCGTCCTTGCCCTGTCCTGGTATGATTCCTTTATTATAAAGACAAACAGAGACTCATGGAAACTTTCCAGAGCCCAAAGGAAGGATCCGAGGGCATTAGTGTGCAAGGGATCCAGGGTCATGTTTTTCCAAGACGTTTCAGTGGTGGTGATCTGGAAAAGGAAGTCCTACAACGGTATCAAGAAGAGGTTGAGAGAGATTGGGATCCAGGACTCTCTAAAATATCCAGTGGAGCTTCGGATTAATCATGATGGATCTGAACATTTATTTGATTTGCCAGAGAAAGCGAGGAACTTTATGGATACATTGACTTAAGCATAGGCACAGATTGAATAGGCACAGATAACAAAGCTGTTTGGATTTGACCTTCTTTCGAGAGGACATGGTAGAGTCTCCTTTTGTTTGTAATAAGTTGCATTAAATTACACTCGGGATGGATAGAGGGTTTACCTTTAATTTCTAAGTTACACCAAGCAATGGATGACGTATTTACTTTTAACTTACTTGTGTATATTACTAATCTTGTTTTTTCCTACTGGGTTGCCTGAGTTTGTGGTGCAATCCTAGCTGGTAGGAGTTAAGAGAGTGGTGGGGATGGTCAGTAGGGTTTTGGGATGTGTCGGTGCCCCCATTTGAATGGGGTGTAAGTTCCTCTAATCAGCACCTTTGGCGCTTTTTCACTTTTCTGTTTTTGGTGTACATAGTTTTTGCAAGTTTTGTAGGTTTGTTGTTGTAGCTGTTTTAGTTTATGTAGTTTTTGTGTTTGTGGACTTGCTTGTTGCGAAACTCAGCAAGTCGTAGTTTGAGTTCTCCCTCTCTGGTCTCTAAATGGTGCTATAGAAGGTTATGGCTGAGGATGTGTTCATGTGGTGTACCTGGAACATTAAGGGAAATCACTTGCTGGTTAAGAGGAAGAAGGTACTTTCCCAGTCTTAAAAGAGAGAGGGTGGATTTTGCATAATTACAAGAAACACATCTGGATGATGCAGAGTATTTGAAACTGCAACAGAATGGGTATGACTGGGTTTATTTCTTATCTTTCTATACTAAGAGTAGAGGGTTATGGCCCTTCTTGTTATAAAGAATCTTCCATTTAAGTTGTTAGAGTGCATTAAAGACACATACGGGAGATTTATAATCTTTAAAGTTTTGATAAATGGGGAAGAATACAGGATCTTAGATGTTTATTGTCCCGTGGCCAACCCCCTCAAATTCTTGATACACACTTTCTAGACTGGTTAACCTCACACCTCAGCATATTATCGTTGGGGGGGGGGGTTGGATTTTAATTGTCCAATAAATCCTACAGTGGACAGATTGCCGAAAGGTCCCCCAAAATCTTCTTCACAATCCAAGCAATTAAGGGATTTGTGTGTTGAACTTGGATTGGTAGATGTTTGGAGACACCTTTACCCTACTGGCTGGGATGTTATGTTTTCTCAAATCCGCACAAAAACCATACCAGGATTGATCTCTTTTTGACTCCCGTAGTGCATATGGGCTCGGTGGTGTCATGGTAGATCAGCAATATCACTATTTCTGATCACGCTCCAGTGTATTTAATGGTCAACAGTAAGGATACTGTGGTAGGTTTGGGATATTGGCGACTGGATCCCTTCATCGTTAAGGATAGCAAGTTTACAGAATTCTTTTCGACTGAATTGAGGGCTTTTCTCGACATTAATTCAGGCTCGGCCAGTAATTCATCCATTCTCTGGGAAACTGCGAAAGGGGTTTGGTTATTTCCTGTTCTGCCAATAAGAAACAGCAGAAGGGTGAGCAGCAACACTTGCTTGAGACACGTCTGAAGGCAGTTGAAGGCATACTTTGATAGCCCCTCTTTGGCTAAACTGCAGAGGATCACAGCACTTTGGTCTACACTGAACTCCATGCTCATAGGAATAGCCAAGAGGGAACTTACATTTGCAAGGCAAAGGCTGTTTGAGCATGGGGATAAGCCAGGCAAGTAACCACCGTGCTTCGCCAGGAAAAGGACTGCTCCCCAAGCCATTACCTTGATCAGGGAAGAAACTGGAAATTTAACCTGCAATTCTAAAAGGATTAATGCAGCATTTCAGATATTTCACTCTGAACCATACCAGTCCGAAAGTTGTAAGGATGGGACGGTTAGGACAGAGCCTTTTTTTAAAGAATTTTGACCTTCTGGGAGTGACCCCTGAACAAGAATCTCTCCTTAATGCCCTATTGTCAGTGCAAGAGGGGCGGGAGGCTGTGAGGCAGTTTCAGAATGGAAAAGCGCCTGGTCCTGCCGGACTTCCCAATGAGTTTTATAAGGAATTTGTAAGTATACTGGAAAAATGCAAAAGTTGCAGGGTTGTTGTTATGGATGATTTCCACTTTCCCAATATCAACTGGAACCTCTTAAGTGTAGATAGTTTGGATGGAGCCAATTTTGTCAGGTGTGTTCAGGAGGGTTTCCTTACTCAGTATGTCGACAGACCGACGAGGGGAGAGGCCATTTTGGATTTGGTGCTCGGCAACGAGCCAGGACAGGTGTCAGATCTCGCGGTGGGAGAGCAACTTTGGTGACAGTGAACACAACTGCCTCACTTTTAGCATAGCCTTGGAAAATGAAAGGAGCAATTACTGAGGGAAGATATTCAATTGAGGAAAAGGAAATTATGACGCTATCAGACAGCAGTTGGGAAGTATAGACTGGGAGCAAGTGTTACACAGAAAGGGCACAGCAAACATTTGGAGACTATTTAAGGAGCAGTTGTTCCGAGTGATGCACAAATTTGTTCCTCTGAGACAGGTAAGAAGAGGTAAGATTAAGGAACCTTGGATGATGAGAACAGAGGAACTTCTCGTCAAAAGGAAGAAGGCAGCTTATATAAGGTGGAGGAAGCAAGGATCTAGCACAGCTTTAGAGGATTACAGGCTTGTAGAAAGGAG
>NC_057723.1:22533053-22566010 GCF_004010195.1 Chiloscyllium plagiosum | reverse complement strand
GCTTGCTAGAAAGGAGCTCAGAAATGGACTGAGGAGAGCCAGAAGGGGGCACGAAAAAGGCTTGGCAAGAAGGATTAGGGAGAACCCAAAGGCTTTTTACTCATATGAGGAATAAGAGAATGATCAGGGAGAAGGTAGGGCCGATCAGGGATCGCATAGAGAACTTGTGCGCGGAGTCTGAGCAGATAGGGGAAGCCCTAAATGAGTTTCTTGCTTCAGTTTTCACCAAGGAAAGGGAACCTGTTATAAATGAAAACTTAGAGGAGCTGGGATACAGTCTTGACCAGATCAAGATTGATGAAGTTGATGTGCTGGAAATTTTGGATAACATTAAGGTTGATAAGTCCCCAGGGCCAGACCAGATTTATTCTAGGCTGCTCCGGGAAGCGAGAAAGAGGTTGCTAAGCCGCTGGCAAGGATATTTGCCTTCTCACTCTCCATGGGAGTAGTACCGGAGGATTGGAAGGAGGCGAATGTTGTTTTTCTTTTCAAGAAGTGTAATAGGGAAATCGCTGGCAATTACAGACCAGTGAGTCTTACATCTGTGGTCAGCAAAGTTTTGGAAAGAAATCTGAGGGATAGGATTTATGACTATTTGGCAAAGCATAGTGTGATTAAAGGCAGTCAGCATGGCTTTGTGAGGGGTCAAGCCTCACAAATCTTATTGAGTTCTTTGAGGAGGTGTCAAGACAGGTCGGCGACGGTTGAGCAGTGGATGTGGTGTATATGGATTTCAGCAAGGCATTTGATAGGGCTCCCCATGGTAGGCTCATTCATAAAGTCAGAAAGTATGGGAAACTGGGAGAGTTGGCTATCTGGATTCAGAATTGGCTGGCTGACAGAAGACAGAGAGTGGTTGTAGATGGAGAGTATTCTGCCTGCAGGTCAGTGTTGAGTGGGGTCCCGCAGGGCTCTGTACTTGGGCCTCTGCTCTTTGTAGTTTTTATAAATGACTTGGATGAGGAGGTTGAGGGGTGAGTTAGCAAATTTGCAGATGACACAAAGGTTGGAGGTGCCGTTGATAGTATAGAGGGCTACTGCAGGTTGCAGCGTGACATAGACAGGATGCAGAGCTGGGCTGAGAAATGGCAGATGGAGTTCAGCCTGGATAAATGCGAAGTGATGCATTTTAGAAGGTCGAACTCAAATGCTGAATATAGGATTAAAGACAGGATTCTTGGCAATGTGGAGTAACAGAGGGATCTGTGTGTGCAAGTACATAGATCCCTCGAAGTTGCCACCCAAGTGGATAGGGTTGTTAAGAAAGCATATGGTGCTTTGGCTTTCATCATCGTTTAAGAGCCGTGAGGTTTTGCTGCAGCCCTACAAGTCCCTGGTGAGGCCACATTTGGAATATTGTGTCCAGTTCTGGTCGCCCTACTATAGGAAAGATACAGAGGCTTTGGAGAAGGTACAAAGAAGATTTACCAGGATGCTGCCTGGACTGGAGGGCTTGCCTTATGAAGAAAGGTTGAATAGGCTCAAACTTTTCTCTCTGGAGAGAAGGAGGAAAAGAGTAGACCTGATCGAAGTGTACAAAATAATGAGAGGAATAGATAGAGTCAATAGACAGAGACTTTTCCCCTGGGCAGAATTGACTGGTACAAGAAGTCATAGTTTGAAGATATTAGGAGAAAGGTACAAAGGAGACGTCAGAGGTTGTTTTTTTACACAGAGAGTTGTGAATGCATGGAATGCGTTACCAGCGGTAGTGGTGGAAGCAGAATCATTAGAGACATTTAAGCGACTGCTGGACATGGACATGGATAGCAGTGAGTTAAGGGGTGCATAGGTTGTTACTATATTTTACATTAGGATTAAATCTCGGCACAACAACATGGGCCAAAGGACCTGTTCTGTGCTGTACTTTTCTATGTTCTATGTTCTATACTGTCAGGACCAATGCTGAATATGTTTAATGATGCACATAGTCGTGGCCTCCTCCTGCCATCTTTCAGAGAGGCAAACACCTCTCCTATCCTTAAGAAAAGGGAAGGTGCCGGAGGACTGTGCTTCCTATCAGCCCATTTCATTCTTGAATGTCGATTTAAAAATTCTATCAAAGACTCTTGCACTAAGTCTAGAAACAGTGCTGCCCTCCATCATTAAGGAGGATCAGATGAGTTTTATAAAGGTCACAGATCATCAAATAATGTCAGGAAGCTACTTAATATGATCCAAGAATGTCAACAACGATCGGTACAGAGATTGGTGATCTCTTTAGACATGGAGATCGGGTCGAGTGGCCATATCTCTTTTATACTTTAAAGTGGTTTGGCTTGGGTGAGGTCTTTATCAGATGGGTAAAGGTTTCGTAAAGTGACCCGCCTGCCGCAGTCCTCACCAATGGTGCGCAGTCAAGCAATTTTAATATCCTTCGGAGCAGTCAACAGGCCAGTCCGTTATCACCATTGCTTTTTACACTGGTCATTGAACCGCTGGCAGAGGCAATACGGAGGGATCCCAATAAAGTCACATAAGATTGCATCGTCTGCAGATGACGTTCTTGCCTTTTTATCAAACCCAACAGTTTCGGTGCCTCATCTGATACAATGCATTAATTCGTTTGGTGGCTTTTTGGGCTTACAAGATCAATTTTGTGAAATCAGAGGCAATGCCTATGGGTAGCTTCCCCCGGAAATGCCTCGTACTGAGGGCGAACTTCAATTTCCCTTTAGATGGTCACAGGACCGTTTTCTCTACTTCGGTATATTCATTACTCCCGTCTTTGATCGGCTATTTAAAATCAATTTTGCCCATTTATTCAACAGAATCAAACAAAACCTTTGCAGATGGAAGGCGCTTCCGATCTTTTGGTTAGGTCGAATAACCCTCAATAAAATGAATATTCTCCTCAATCTGCTGTATCCTATGCAAGTGCTTCCTCTGCTTTTTACTAAGCAAATATTTAGAAGACTTGAACGGCTGGTTCAGTTCCTTTAGTAGGTATCACACGCGACCTCTTATTAAACTGACTAAATTGTAGATACCCTACAGACTGGGAGGAGTGGACCTCCCAGATATCAAAAACTATCAATTAAGCTCATTACTACTTTATGTGAATGACTGGGCCCAGGGGGGACCTTCACTCATTTTGGTTGGAAATCGAAGCATCTCAGGCCCCCTTACTAGCTTGAGACAGTTAAGGAATATTGCCATAGCCCAATAGTAATTAATACTGTTAAGATGTGGAGGATAATGTGTGAGAGTGAGGGCAATATTGCCAAAACATGATTTTTTTAATACCCATAGTTGGTATGCCTGGTTTTCAGCCAGGGTTGATGGACTCAGGGTTTAAACATTAGGCAGCTAGGGATGCATCTTGCTTAGGTGATTTATTTGAAGGGGACATATTGATGTCCTTTGACCAGCTGGCTCTGAAATATGAATTGACCAGTAGGGACCTCTTCCGTTTTTTTCCAAATTAGAAATTTCATACAAACAGAGATCACACTTCTCAATGATTGTTATAGGTCCGACACGGAGAAGAGGGTGCTAAATGCTGAGAATAGACTTTCTGTCAGCAATGTCTATCACCTATTGGGAGAGGATCCCTTGGACAAGACCGAACCGCTCTGTAAGGTATCAGAGAGGGAGCTGAAGTATGGGAGTTTATCTGGGAAAATGAAAGGAGAATCTCGATTGGCAACAGGACCCATGCCTTGCAATTGAAAATTCTCCACATGGTCCACTTGGCTCCTGACTGCTTCTCAAAATTTAAAGTGGGTCCGAAATGCAAAACGAGCATGGGTACGCTCACTTATTGTCTCTGGCCCTGCTACAGGCTGTGGGGCATACTGGAGCACTGTGGTAGGCGAAATAGAGAGGGTCTTGGGGATAGAGGTGGAGATGGGCCTGGTATCTCTTGTCCTTGGCTTTGTTAATTTCCATTAGATGTGCACAAAGAAAAGCTTTATAGTGTCCTCATTTTTTGTGCAAGAAAGAACATTGTTAGGGAAGGTGTCGGAAAATCCCCTGCGGCTATCAGGCTAGCATAAGCTAGACGTGGAACACATCCCTTTGGACTTTCTCACAAGTATGGTGCACCATAAAACTGAAAACCTTTAGATGTGGCCACCCTGCTTGGACTACTTGGGTGCAGATTTATCTGCCATACTAATAAGGGCCCTTATATAGCCATAACGATTCTGTTTAATAAATCTGGTATCCAGAGAGGAGGAACTACGGATACATGAATATGTATGAATTTATGCTCTCAATGGTCAAGGGCCATCACTTTGTTTCATTGAGCTGTATTATAATAATTCTTATTACTGTATTAGTATTACTGTCATGATTTTTCAGTTAGTTATTAGTTATTCATTTATGTAATTAGTGGGTTTCTTTGTATTGTTTTGTTTTGTATTGTTGCAATATCCAAAAAAATTTTCTTTTTTATAAAAAAGAATCAAGCAGTGAACTTTCACAGCTGGCTGACTGTGAAATTAGAACCACCTGGAGACTGGTCATAGAAAAACTAACTGTGCAGTGCAGTTTCACAACTGACCTTGAGACACCTCAGTAAGAGACTTTTACCTGCATTTGGGAGCGATCAGTGATTTCGGAGGCTGATCAGCTCAGTGTTTGATCTTAGGACATAAAGTTTATAAACTTTTTTTGGAAATCTATAATAGGGAGTAGGGTGAGGTTTTTTTTTAAATGTTATGCTAAGATCTGTCTCTTGATTAAACTTTTAATATAAAAGATCAGTTATAAGTTATGCTAGAACAGTATGACAGTTTTAACACTGGGTTTTTGAGGAAGTGTGTTATGATTGTTTTTTAAATATATTCTGGGTCTGTAGATTGTTTCAAGATGGCTCCTAGTAGAGTGATGTGCTCTTCCTGATAAATGTGTGGAACTAGAGAAAATTTGAATGCTCCTGGAGATTATGTCTGCAGGAAGTGTGGATTCATATCCTACTGATCACATGGATCAGTTGGAGCAGCAGTTAGAGGAAATGAGGAATTTACAGGAGCCAAGGATGTGATGGATGGCAGTTTCAGGAAGGAAGAAAAACTTCAGAAATGGTCAGGTAGATGGGTTACCACTAGGAAAAGTAGGAGAGGTAGGCAGGTAGTGCAGGAGTCCATTTGTGGCTATCCCCATCTCAAACAAGTATGCTATTTTTGGATAATGTTGGGGCGATGGCATTTCAGGGAAATATAATTCTGACGGCCAGGTTTCTGGTACTGCGACTGGCTCTACTGTAATGGGGTTATGTCAGGTTCCAAGCTATCGATTGTGATGGGGGTCTGTCTAATCAGTGGCACTGACAGACTTTTCTGCAGCCAACAGCAAGACATCAGAATGGTGTGTTGCCTCCCTCGGGGAAGCTGCAGAATATTCTGAAAAAGGAGAGTGACCAACAGAAGGCCATTGTACATATTGGTACCAATGACATAAGCAAAGAAGGGGGCAAAGTTCTGCAGGTGAATATAGGAAATTAGGCAGGAGGTTAAAAAGTAAATCCTCGAGGGTAATAATATCTGGATTACTCCTAGTGCCAAGAGTAGAAATAGGAGGATAGGGCAGATGAATGCATGGCTGGTGCAGGGGTCAGGGACTCACATTTTTGAATCATTGGGATCTCTTCTAGGGTAGAGGTGACCTAGAAAGGAAGGAAGGGTTGCATCTGAATTTGAAAGGGGCCGATAGCCTGAGATTTGCTAACGCTACTTGAGAGGCTTTAAACTAGTTGGGGTGGAGGGGGGAGGATCTCTAAGAAGTGAGGGAACACTTTGGAGCCAGTGATCATATTAGTTTTAAAATAGTTATGGAAAAGGATAGACCTGATGGAAAAGTTAAGGTTCTAAACTGGAGTAACACCAATTTTGATGGTATTAGGCAAGAACTTTCAAAAGTTTATGGGGACAGACTATTTACAGGTAAAGGGACAGTTGGAAAATGAGAATACGGGAGTTCAGAGACGGTATGTTTCTGGTAAATGTAGGTACTGCTGGATGACTAGAAAAATTGAGGATCTGGTTGAGAAAAGGAGGAAGATGTCAGGTATAGACAGCTGGAATCAAGTGAATCCTTAAGTGTAGTATAAGGGCAGTAGGAATACACTTGACCTTATAGAGGTTCATAAGATTATGAAAGACATGGATTGAGTGAACAGCCAAGGCCTTTTTCCCAGGATAGATGAGACCAAAGCTAGAGGTTTAAGGTGAGAGGAGAAAGATATAAGAGGGACCCCAGGGGCCAACTTTTACATGCAGAGGGTGGTGCGTATTTGGCACGAGCTGCCAGATGAAGTGGTGGAGCCGGGTAGAATTACTATATCTAAAAGGCATCTGAATGGGTACATGAATAGGGAGGGCTTAGAAGAATATGGACCAAATGCTGACAAATAGGAGTAGATTAATTTAGGATATCTGGTTGTATGGATGAGTTGTACCAAAGGGTCTGTTTCCATGCTGTACATCTCTACGACTATGAAAAGAGGACATGAGATATCTTTGGCAAACAGAGTTAAGGAGAATCCAAAGAGACTCTATAAGTACAATAACGGAAACAGAGTAACTAAGGAGGGAATAGAGCCCCTTAAAAATAATTAGGCTATTTATGTGTGGAATCACAGGAGATGGTTGAGATATTAAATGAGTATTTTGCATCAGTATTTACTGTGGAAGCTTGAACACCTGGAGAAATAAATAGTGATATCTTTAAAAGTGTTCATATTACAGAAGAGGAGGTGCTAGATGTCTTAAAACGCATAAAGGTGAATAAATCCACAGGGCCTGATCGGGAGTATCCCAGAACACTGTGGGAAGCTAGGGAAGCAATTGCTCGACTCTTTGCTGAGATACTTGTATCATTGATAGCCACAGGTGGGGTGCCGGAATACCGGAGCTTGGCTAATGTGGTGTCATTATTTAAGAAAGATGGTAAAGAAAAGCCAGTGAACTATAGACCGAACAGGCTGATGTCAGTAATGGGCACAAAAACAGAAGTTGCTGGAAAAGATCTGTGAAGAGAAATTAGAGTTAATGTTTTGGGTCAGGTGACCCTTCCCCAGACCAGCATCCATTGGTCTTTTGGTTTTTAATCAGTGGTGGGTATGTTGTTGGAGGGGATTCTGGGAAACAGAATTTACATGTTTCGAATGCCAGGACTGATTATGGATTGTCAACGTGGCTTTGTGCGTGGGAAATCATGTCTCGCTAACTTGATTGAATTATTTGAAGGTTGATAAAGACAGAGCGGTAGCCATTGTCTGTATGGACTTCAGCTAGGCATTCAACAAGGTTCCACACGGTGAACTAACAAGGTTAGATCAAATGGAATCCCGTGGGGAGCTAGCCAATTGGATACAAAATTTGCTTTTTTGGACTGGAAACCAGAGGCGTGCTGCAAGGGTCCATTGCTTTCCACCATTTATATACATGATTTGGATGTGAATACAGGAGTTGCGGTTAGTAAGTCTGCAGATGACACCAAAATTGTTGGTGTAGTGGACAGTGAAGGAGTTATCTCAAAATACAACGGGACCTTGATCAAACTGTCCTATGAGTTAAGGAGTGGCAGCTGGAGTTTAATTTAGATAAGTGTGAGGTGTTGCATTTTGATAGCTTTCTGATATTTATAAATGGATAAATGGATTGTTGGCTGTTGTAGCAGCATTAGAAAGGTTATTATGCAGCTGTGTTGCAATTGGCAAAAGGTAATCACTGACATGAAGCAGGGGTGTTAAGCTGAATTTTTGCTGTAATCTTGTTAACAGTTCATTAGCAACCACAAAAGAAAGACAGATTCTGCCAGATTTTAAGAAATATCATTTTCTATAAAGGAAAAGTCTTGCTCCAATTGTTGCTGAGGTATATCTCATTTTGGATCTTAAATCTCATATAAGTTCCAATTTAATGCAATTGATGTCCATTGCAATCAATTGACATAGAGGGTTCCATCCCATCAGTCGGAGTTGATTTAAACAAACCCTGGTAGATGTTTTTCATTGTCAAGCTTTAAGGCACTTAAATAAATGTACAGAGTGTTGCGCAGTTTTAATTTTCCCAACCACATATTGTGACTCATTTTAATGTACTTTTCTCACATAAATCTGTGGGGGATGGGCCGTGATTTTCAAACAAAGACTGCCATCTAGTGTTCCAGGCTAACATTTCAGCAAATAGCATTTCTGTGTCCATATGAATTAAAGTAATTCCTATTTGGGTTTCAAACATTATTTTGCCAATAAGGATGTAGTGTAGTTGAACTATCAAATGGGGACTCCAGAAATTTACATGGCTATTTGTAAGGGATGTATATCCTAACATTCAGTATTGCGAGTTAGCCTGCTGACCGGAGATAGCCCACTTATCTTCTGATATCTTTCTGGGAGAAAATATTTTTGGTATCCTTTATGTTAAATTCCAGCATCTATGATCCAGTATTTATTTATGCTTCTATATGCAGTCTCTGTAGACTTTGGCCGATATGATAATTTGGTCTCAGAACAAAATCCTTGTTAACATAGTTCTAAATTCTAACATTTCACATGTCGAAACAATTCCCATATTTTCTTTAATATTTATTTCTAAAATAATTCTTGTAATTTTTTATGCTAGAACTGAGTTCCACAAGTGTTTTGTTGGAATGAAGTTCATCATTTTTCATTGGATTCTTCTTCGATATGGGGTATCAGCAGGCCTGGGAGAAAAAAAATCTCAGCTAATTCCTTTCTCTAATTGCACAAATGTACTGGATCAGGAATGAAGGGTAAATTGCCCCAGACTAAATATAGCTGTTTACTCAGTTATTCCTGCTCTTTTAGTGAAGCCAGTAGAATTGCAGGAAAGACCCACTAAACACTACGAGAACAAGGACCTAAATTTGCCTCAGCTGTACCATTCTTGTCTTGAAGTCAAAAGTTCATGAGTTCAAATCTCTACCAGAGACCTACATGTATAAACTAGTTCATGCTGTAGAGGAGTGCTGCATTGTCAGAGGTCTTGCCTTGTGCTGAAACATAAAATGGTTGGCCTGTCTTGTTCACTTTAATGTAAAAGATCCCATGGCTCAATTTTGAGGAAAAGTGACGGTTGCTTCCCCATCTGTGTTGCCCAATGATAATTCTCTCAACCAGCCAATCACTCTCTCATTGTTATCTGAGAGACTTTGCTGTGTGCAAATTAGTTTCCACTTCTCCTTATATTGAAAGTGACCACTTTAAACATGCTTAGTTGGCTTTTAAGCATTTGAGACACCATGAGCTTGTGAAATATGCTATTTGATGCAAATCTTTTATTTATCCATTCTGAAAACCAATGCAAAAATAGCATACTCAGGAATCAAATTTATGTTCATCAGTTCACCATGGCTTGAATTTATTTCATTCATCAATTCAACCAAACGCAAAAGTAAATCTTCAGAACACAAGCCAATAACTGTACATAGTTTTGGAAGGAAATCATTCTCCAAAGTTGAAAGGGCATTAAATAGCTGGAAGCATTTCTTAAAACATAAGGTATGCTGTCTGTTCAGCTGCAACTACATATACAAATAATTTAGGCAAAGACCACAAGCAACCATCGTCTTCTAAAACAGTTCAGTAAGAGTAATACAAGGTCTCTTCTGTACTGACTGAGGATCTACACATGAAATGTTAACTTGGTTGTTCCACTACAGGTGTTGACTGACCTGAGAAGTGTTATTGCATGTTTACCTGTCTAATTCTGTGACAGATGATCTAACAGGATATGCCAGTTCACTCTGAACTTGGCCTTATGGATGAATTTTGCTTGGACATATTTTGGAATCGCACATAATTTCCAGTATGTAAATCTAATGGTAAACTGAGTCTCCATAAAATTTCATGTGTAGTCAGCCCTACTTAATCCAGAACACTTTCATTTAGACTTGGTGATTATCCAACTGCTCCTCTGGGAATAGTTAAGAACAGTACATTTTATACTAGTTAGTTGAGTAAACACAAGGCTGACCTGCGAATGAATTTGTTTCACTAAGTGTTCATTACCCTAATAATCTAGCTGTGCTTGGTTTGTCAAGGTAATAAGTGCTAGATACCACGGATAAAAGTTGTGGTGTGATGATAGAGGTGTTGAAATGGGAAGACAGGTAAACAGAGCTTACTTGCTATCACTCAATGACTTGCCACAAGTGTTGATCACCAGTCATACCACTGCTGCAAAATATCAGAGGTGTGCACCAAGACCAGTAAACCATGAATTATGCTGACCAGAGATCGGAATCCAATGTATTCACTTAGAGCACAGTTGAGAGACCAGGTGCTACTTATCTGGATTGAGGGCAAGATTAAAATTTCCAGCCAAACTCATTCGCTTTCCACCAACTTGTGGAATTACTTGTGAACCAGCATAAGAGGATGGTGAGCACCAGGAACAGGGGAAGTGCCTATTAAAAACTTGGTGTGAAAATTTTACATTTAGTTTGGTATTTAAGATGTAAAGGTAGGAGAGTAAGCCTATCAAATCTCAAGGTGGTTTGAGTTGCCCGATTGATTAACTCCATGATCGGCAACACTGAACAAGTTAAATCTGAATATTGTTCAAATTGATTTGGGAAACTGCAATGATCTAATGAACTTTCACTTTGGGTCAAGTGTTAAGCTAAAAAGGCAATGATGATCATTTTAAACCAACAAAACTGATTTCAAAAATGGAATTCATCCAACTGATTGCTTTAAATATTCATATCAACCATGTATGCTTTAAGGGCAGTGATGACTGTATTCAGTCAGAACAACTTCTCTCTCCCAGAAGATGTTTGATTCAAAAATGTTGAAGGATGTCTGCAAGCTAGCCTTCCAAACCCACATGTGGACTCTCCAGGCCTCAGTGGGGAAGAATGAAAAAACCTGTGTGAGCGTTTGGGTTCCAATCCTCATGGGCAGTGAGTAAGTCTGCCTGCAGGGAGGTGGGGGAGGCACTGAATTGGTCCATATTGATCACCAGGATAGCACACTGATCCCATCAATCACTCAGACTGACCCCACTGCAGACGCCCAACTATCCTTCAACCAACTATCCCTTACCCCCTGAAACAAGCAATTCTCTGACATCTGTGCCACCCTAACCCTTACCCACTTTCCTGCCACCTTAAACCATTACCTGACTAGCACCCTACATCCTTTCCAACTTAGCTGCAATCCTGTTCAAACACTCACCTCACTTTTTTGTCCTGGTCAAAGAGGCTTTTAGACCTTTAAATTCTGGAATATGACAGCAAATGCAGTAAAAATGTGTGCTTAGGCCTGCAGTGCTGATTATGTGCTATGTTAGAAAACTCCCACAACTGGAAGGCTCTGCGACTTTCAAGTGGTCTGAATTGGGCACCCAGGCTAAAAAGGTGGAGCTTCAGGTCAGGGTAAGTCAAAAGAAGCAGAATGGCAATCTGAATGTGATTGCTGTGACAATACTATACCTTAAGAGGTGTATGTTGTCTTTTTATTAAAACGACGAGAAGTTGTAAACTTTGGAACAATTGAAGCAGCCTGAATGGGTGCGGTCAAGCTCCCGAAGAATCAGGATTTTCAGTTTAGCTTTCAGTAGCTGTGTTTTGGAGATTAGATTAGATTACTTACAGTATGGAAACAGGCCCTTCGGCCCAACAAGCCCACCCAGACCCATTCCCCTACATTTACCCCTGCACCTAACACTACGGGCAATTTCGCGTGGCCAGTTCACCTAACCTGCACGTTTTTGGATTGTGGGAGGAAACCGGAACACCCAGAAGAAACCCAAGCAGATACGGGGAGAGTGTGCAAACTCCACACAGTCAGTCGCCTGAGGCGAGATGCCGGTGTTGGACGGGGGTGTAAAAAGTTAAAAATCACAACACCAGGTTATAGTCCAACAGGTTTAATTGGAATGACGCTAGCTTTCAGAGCGTCGCTCCTTCATCAGGTAATAGTGGAGGGCTCAATCCTAAAACACAGAATTTATAGCAAAACTTTACAGTGTGATGTAACTAAAATTATACATTGAAAAATACTTTGATTGTCTGTTGAGTCTTTCATCTGTTTGAATACCATGATAGTTTCACTTCTTTCATGTGAAAATCACAAAACCATTTTTTTAAAGTTGCATTCTCAGGTTAGCTGTAACAATGGGTGATAGCTAGACAATATGAAGGTGTTAGCCCCCTGTGTTCTCTGTCTATACCATGATGTTTCAATTGATTCTAATCGAAAAAGTGAGATAACAGAGTTTTACATGAATTCATGCAGTTTTCGAGCAAAGTACAATGTAACTCTGCAAGCACAAATTCACCCCACAAAATATATGTGTGCATGTGGGTCTTTGTCTGTATGTGTCTGTATGTGTCTGTCTGTCTGGGTTGGGGGTTGAGAGTGTGAGAGAGAGTGTATGTGTGTTTGTGTGTGTGTGTAGTGAGTGTAGAGTGTCTTAAGTCTCTGAGGGGGTGCATGTGTAAGTATGAGAGTGTGTGCGCGTGTCTGGGGTGGGGGTTGTGAGTGTCTGTGAGAGAGAGAGTGTATGTGTGTGTACGCATGAGTATAGAGTGGTCTAAGTCTCTGAGAGGATACCTGTGTGGGTGTGGGAGTGTGTGTGTCTGTAAGGGTGTGTGGGGGTGTTTGTGTGTGTGTGACCGTGTGTATGTGTGTCTAGGAGTGCCTGTGTGTGTGTGTGTGCATATAGTGCAATGGTGGTCACCTGTAATGTGACATGAACCCAAGGTCCCTGTTGAGGCCCTCCCTATGGGAACCGAACTTAGCTATCAGCCTCTGCTCGGCCACTTTTCACTGCTGCCTGTCCCGAAGTCCGCCTTGGAAGATGGTCACCCGAAGGTCAGAGGTCGAATGTCCTAGACCACTGGAGAGTTCCCCAACTGGGAGGGAACATTCCCGTCTGTTAATTGTTGTGCGGTGCCCATTCATCCATTGTCGGAGCCTTTGCTTGGTTTCCCCAATGTACCATGCTTCAGGGCATCCTTGTGTGCAACGTATAAGATAGACAACGTTGGCTGAGTCACAAGAGTACCTGCCATGTACAAGGTGGGAGCTATCCCCACGTATAATGGTGGTATCTATGTCCACACTCTGACATGTCTTGCAACGCCTACCGTGACAGGGTTGTATGGAGTTGTCCTGAGAGCCAGGCAGCTTGCTACGAACAGTGATCAGTTTGAGGTTTGGCGGTTGTTTAAAGGCAAGTAGCGGAGGTGTGGGGAAGGTCTTGGCGAGGTGCTCATCCTCGTTGATAATGTTTTGCAGGTCACGAAGAAGATGGCATAGTTTTTCAGCTCCTGGAAAATACTGAACAACGAAGGGTACCCTGTTGGTTGCAGCATGTATCTGTCTCCTGAGGAGGTCATTACGGTTCCTTGCTGTGGCATGTCGTAACTGGCGGTCGATGAGTTGGGCATCGTACCCCATTCTTGTGAGGGCATCCCTGAGTACTTCAGGTGCCCGTCACTCTCCTCCTCATCTGAGCAGATCCGGTGTACACGTTGGGCTTGTCCATAGGAGATGGCTGTTTTAATATGTTTTGGGTGGAAGCTGGAGAAGTGTAGCATTGTGAGGTTGTCTGTGGGTTTGCGGTAGAGTGTGGTTCTGAGGTGTCCATCCTTGATGGAGATGCACGTGTCCAAGAATGAGACATACAGTCGAGAGTAGTCCATAATGAATTTGATCGGGGGATGAAACTTGTTGCTGTCACTGTGTAGTTTTATCAGTGACTCCTTGACATGGGTCCAGCGGAAAAAATGTCGTCAATGTACCTGGTGTATAATGTTGGTTGGAGATCCTGCATAGAGAAGAAGTCTTGTTCGAACCTGTGCATAAAAATGTTGGCATACTGGGGTGCAAATTTGGTCCCCATGGCTGTTCCGTGTGTCTAGATGAAGAACTGGTTGTCAAAGGTGTGTGGTTGTGAATGCTTCCACATCTCTCTCCCTCTCTGTCACAGCTAAAAGCTGGGATTCTGTTCCTGCTGCTAGAATTGCATGTGAGACAATCTATTTTACTGACTTTGCTTTTGCCAAGGGTGTGCTTATGGGCTGTTATGATATTGGAACAGTAAATGAGAAGCTTTTTTCCTAAGTATTTCGGTAGAGTTACATTTCAGCCAATTCTTTTATTTGTATTTTTGTCTGCATTTTAACTATAGTGTATGAATAAAATGTGTTTTGCCTCAAGACTGTTAGCTGATCAACTGAACAGCATCCAGAAAAACATTTAGGGTCTTGGCTGTCTCCTTGACATGTTTTGACGGGGTTTGGTCTGGTCCATAACATTGCCACTTCTTGGAGGGATCAGGTCAAAATGGGCAAATGACAGTGCAAAGTAACAGATCTATTTTCAAGTTGAAAGGGAAACATTTTTATTATTCTTCAAAAGGTAAATTGACAAAATGAATTCAGCAAATGGCTTTGAATGGATACCTTAAATCAGTTTGACTTACAGATTTGTTTGCAAGTTCGTCAACTTTCCAGATTTGTTTACAACAAAGAACTGACAAACCTAACTCTGCAACAAGAATGCCAGACTATTAGTCTGCTCAAAATACTTACATGATATAACATAATCCCTTCAATGTATGTCAAACCCTAGGAACAAAAATTAAATGCCTGCAAAATAGCAGAGTGAACGAGAAAAGGTTCTCCATTTCATTTCATGTGGATACTTTTTGTTTAAATATTAGGACAAGCAGACACAGGAAACACTCTGCAAGTAAGCACCAAAATAAACTCAGAAGAGGGAAGTCCTAATAGGCCATTTAACTGCCATTATTTCACATTAAAAACTTGTGAATATCCCTGTATATGGAACAATATCTGGAGGAGAAGAAGAAATATAGTATTCTTCAATGCTATAAGATGGATACGTGTCAGAAACAGCAACCAAAAATGACAAAAGTAGCATATTAGGATTTTCGAACATCAAGAGTAGCCAGATGGACTACACTGGTATTTTACAATCCTATACATTAAGCTCACCATTTACAACTCATCAGAAGATATTTTAAAAGCCTGGGTAAACTCGGGTGCATGCAATAACTTTGAATAGGAAGGGGAAAGCTACTGAAATAATATGCAGAGGAAGTTTACAAATACAGTAAATTGAATATTCTATATTGAAATAGAAAAAGTCTAATCAAGCCAACATAAGATTGTATTTAGCACAACAAAATGACTTCTGCGCAAACTTTGAAATTAAAACAAACCATTGCCACAGGTTTATCCTTGTTAAGTGGTTTCCCAAATATAAATCCGTTTTTTTTCCAAACTTCCAATTACCTTTTTTCTTAAAAGTAATATTTCAACCTATACTGAATGGACAGCAGCCAGATCTGAACTGGAAGTTACATGTTTTCACAATGTAAAAAACATTTCAGAAGTATAAATTTTTTTGAGTAATCCAGGAATAATATTCTCACTCTCAAGGTCTTTGATGACATCCTTACGCTCAAAGCAGCAGGGTATAGATGAACTTGGCTCATTTCTCAGTTCATAGTCTCAGATGACATAAAATTATCTCCCTTTCTGCCCACTCCACAAAGACAACAAAATGATTCATTTGGTAATACAAGTATAAGGGGAGGAAAGCATTCATAACTAGTTGGGCTAGGTTTCCTTCAGATACTCTTGCAGAAAAAAAGGTTCATGTGGGAAATCCTGCTGCTCAAATGGTCCTCATTCCATTCAATGGGTACTTGTCAACTTCCCTCCACTGGTTTGTTTCATACTGTACAATGGATCTACAAGTTTATTGTGAATGTGCAATAAACCTGGGAGAGGAATAAAAGTAAAACAAGAGAGATATATATAGCAGCAATTTTTTTTAAAAATCAGACAACGCTGTATTTATACAATATATATATAGCACCTTTAGTCTTAGAGAAAATTCCAAGGCATTTCACAGAAGCATTCGTAATGAAATCAGTGAACCTCAATGCCAGGAGAACCATTAGGCATACTAAAAATTAGGTGTCAAACTCATGGACCTACACCACACAACTATTTGTGTGTCAACCAGCATATACAGCATGCGAGGGACTGAGCTAAACAATATCCCAGTCGATGGATCAATCTGAGCTCTGCAATTCTGTGACATCCAGTTGTGAATGGTGATGAACAATTAAACAACTTACTGGAGGAGCAGACTCCCCAGTTATTGCCATCCTCAATGAAGGTGGGGGGAGCCCAACACCTCAGTGCAAAAGACAAGGCTAAAGCAGTTTAAAACATCTTCAACTATTAAGTACCATGTGGATGATCCTTCTTGGCTTCCTCCTCAGGACCGTCTTCACCAGACTTCAGCCAATTGGATTCACTCTACATGATATCAAGAAATAGTTGAAGACACTACATACTCTAAAGAATATCGGTCCCAACTACATTCCAGCAATAGTCCTGAAGACATGCTCCAGAACGAGCTGTATTCCTAGCCAAGCTGTTCCAGCATTGTTACAACACTGCCACCTACCTGGCAATATTGAATATTGCCCAGGAATCTCCTTTCCACACACCAAAATAAATCCAACCCAGGCAATTTTTGCTGCAATACTTCACTGTCAAACATCAGCAACTTGACGGAAGGTGTCTGCTTACGGCTACATACCTAATATCACATCAGCACTGAAACAAGATGTCCCAAAGACTGATGGATTTTGTGACAGTCAAAAGTAAACTAGTGACCTCTGTCTATTTTATCTGTCATCAGCAATATAAACATTCCATCAATAACTGAATTACATGCTTTCTTAGAAATGTGTTTATGACACTTCTAACTGACTAACCTTTTTTTAAACAAGTCATCTTCACAAAACTGAAACCAAAATCCATCATCATCTACATTAAAGATTCAAATACTAAACATTATCACATTTTAAACATTTTTACCACACCCCATATAATAACTTATATGTTCATTCCCTTTACCACATACATAAAATGACACCATGCTTTATTATCTGAAAGATGTACTACGAAAACTCACCAAGGATCCTTAGACTGCACATTTCACTTAAAAAGACAGGGATGCATATACATGAGAACAGAATCATCTGCAAGTTCTTCTCAAAACTACACACTAGCCTGAGATGGAACTTTACTGCCACTAACTCACTGCTATTGGGTCAAAATCCTGGAACTCCCTCTCTAACAGCACTGTGAGTGTATGTATACCACATAGGCTGCATGGTTCAAGATGGCAGCTCAGTACCAAACTTTTAAGAGCAATTAGAGATAGGCAATAAATATTGGCTTAGCCAGTGAAAATATTTTGTTTTTAAAATGAGGATAGGTGAATGAAAGCTTGGTCACCCTAAAAGGAAGCGGAAGTAGCAAAGGTGGAAGCTTTGAGGTACAGAATTTGAGTTTTTTTTAGAATTGCACAGCCAGCAAAAGAGGCTTTACCTGGCAGAGTGTCCATATCTCAGTGGAATACAGAACTGGTGGTGATTGTTATGGGGTGGATACAGAAGGGGTTGAAGCCTCTTAATAAGGGGTTAAGTAGTAGAGATTAGTTCCTTTATAAGTTATTATAGTTTAACATCTTCCCCCGAATTTTATCAATGGCTGGAAATTCTCTTAAGAACCAATTACCTTTAAAATACTGTACTGTTTTTACACGAAGTTCCGTGGTGGCGTCTTCATCACACACAAACAGTGTTTTGGGGTGCTGCTGGAAAGCTGATACAGTCCACATGTGGTTTACACCATCTTCTATAGCTTTACACAGAGCCAAAGCTTTATGCGCTCCTGTGATAAGAATCATCACCTATAGCAAAGTAATAAAATAAAACTCACTAAGCACCTGCCATAAATAACAATGACTATATCGTTAATTATAGACAAGGGAATGAGGACATGCCACAACCCAAAGGACTAGCCACGTTACCATACATCAAGAACATTTCTGAACTGACAGCCAGACTACTACGACCACTAGGACTCATAACAGCACACAAACCAACAGCCACTCTCAGACAACAACTCACCAGGACAAAGGACCCAATACCCAGCATGAGCAAAACCAACGTAATATACAAAATCCCATGCAAGGACTGCACAAAACACTATATAGGACAAACAGGAAGACAGCTAACGATCCGTATCCATGAACAACAACTAGCCACGAAACGACACAACCAGCTATCCTTAGTAGCCACACACGCAGATGACAAGCAACGTAAGTTCGACTGGGACAACACTACTATTATAGGACAAAAGAAAGCCAAACAGAAAATAGCTAGGGAATTCCTAGAGGCATGGCACTCATCCACAGATTCTATCAACAAACACATCGACCTGGACCCAATATACCGGCCACTGCACCGGACAGCGACTGGAAGCGGCAGAGACAACCCACGATAAATGCCGGAGGAAACATCACAGAAGCGCTTCACAGGAGGCTCCCAAGCACTGAGGATGTCACCTAGACAGGGGACGAAACGTCTGCAACACAAATTCCCAGCTCGGCGAACAGAACCACAACAACGAGCACCTGAGCTACAAATCTTCTCACAAACTTTAATTATAGAAAGCTAGCAATGACCTTTCAAAAATTGTTATAGTGATTTGAACAGGAGCAAACAAAGAAGGGGGTCTGTGGTTGGAGGAGAGCTATAGAAATTGTGCAGGACAACAATTCTGCATCAGAATTCAATACAGTGCAGATTAACAGGACTTTTTTTTTCTACCACTTGCACACATGTCACTGTGCGATTTTCTAGACCAATGGCTATCAAGTTTTTAAAAAGTCACATGTTAACCTCAAATAAACATTTCTTTTGTGTAAAATCTATGCAGGCAGCAAACAAATCAGAGGTAAGATGAAGACTTTTTAAAATAATAAATGCAGCGAGTTGATATGCATCAAATGGTGATGAAGGCAGAGTCAATAACATTTCCAAATGGAAATAAAATATATGCTTAAATTATTAAAAATGATTCAACAAATCAAATGCAGTTCTGCATTTACAGATCTGCAAAACTGCAACACCAGTTGATTAATGTTATTCAGAAGGAAACAAGGCTAGAAAATGAGAAACAGCACCAATTCCCGCCTCAGGCAACTCTCTGTGTGGAATTTGCACATTCTCGCCATGTCTGCATGGGTTTACTCCGGGTGCTCTGGTTTCCTCCCACAATCCAAAAATGTGCAGGTTAGGTGAATTGGCCAGGCTAAAATTGCCCGTAATGTTAGGTGAAGGGGTAAAGGTAGGGGAATGGGTCTGGGTGGGTTGCGCTTCGGCGGGTCGGTGTGGACTTGTTGGGCCGAAGGGCCTATTTCCACACTGTAAGTAATCTAATCTAAAAAAAAATTCTCAAAAAAGTACAAAATCCTGCAGGCAATTTTGTATACATCAATACATTTTTTCCAATAGCCTGCTTTCAGGACCTATAACAGGAACCATGCAGTTGCCTGCTATTTCTTTACCTCTCTAGCATCCATTACCGTCCCCACTCCAACAGTCAGCGCCATCGTTGGAACTTTAGACAGATCTCCATCAAAGAATCGAGCATTGGCCAATATTGTGTCCATAGCCAATGTCTTCACTCTTGTTCGTGACACCAAGCTAGAGCCCGGTTCATTAAAAGCAATGTGACCATCTGGACCAATGCCTATTCAAAGTCAAAGAAAAAAGTGTGAACCAAAATGTAATAACAAAGTTTTGACAGAGCTTACTGGAAACGTCACCCAAGGTCACTCCGGAAACCAGGGATTTGGGATAACATTAAATTAGTTAAAACTGCTTCTCTCCAAAGAGTAGTCACAAGATGAAAGGTGTAGCAATATCACACAGCTCCAGTCAAAACAGATCTATGCTGGCATTAAAACATATTACTGATTGTTCTGCTATAATGCAATAGTTGTGTTCCTCTGCAAACTCACACTATAGAAAAATCACACTATGGAAAGCCACTATAGAAAATCGTGCTGTAGAAGAACGCTACTGGAAAATTGCTATATCCTTTCAGGAGAAAGTTTACATTATCAAAATAACGTTCACAATTCGTCAATTGTGTTGTAGCCAACTTGTGCTGACAAAACGCACATTATAGCAGAACAACCTGTATTGAACCAACATGAAGATGCATCCAACTAATGCTGATGGAACCCCTAAGGGAAAAAAATCACTTAATTTCCTAAATGAGGCACGGTCTCTTTGACAATGATAAGAACATCTCCACAGCAACTATAAAACATAATATAACAACAGATTACAGTTACAGCTATTATTAATGATGCACCAGCTTCAGGAAGAGGATATTATTTGTCCAAATCACTGAACAGTACCACCAACAAAAAGCTCAATTCCTCCTGCTGCTTTAATTTTCTCCTCAAAAGCATCGCATTCTGCTTCCAAGTCAGGAGCATTTCCATCTAGAATGTGTGTATTTTCAGCCAAGATGTCAACATGCTTAAAGAAATTGTTCCACATGAACGAATGATAGCTCTGAGGATGGTCCCGTGCAAGACCTGCAAAGGAAATGCAATAAACTGTATTATGCAGTCACTAATTATAAGCAACAATTAAATGCACTAGCACCAAATTCTAACACTTATGACCTGTCACCTATATTTCAAAAGAAAGTAAGTAAACATTACAGGAAGTCTTGGAGCTTCATAACATCTCAAAACTAACTTCAGGACCAAGGCCAACCAAATTCTTGACCAAGAGAATGTATCCGTCCAACAATGAAGTCGTTTGAAGCTATTCGTTACAGCGATGCTGCTAGTCAGCCTTAATAAGCTGTTCAAACGTAATTTGGGGACACATTTTAATGTTCATTGTATGGCCCCTGCTTAGTATTTTGTTAAAGTGAAGCATGTAGCAAAGATGGGACTGAGCCATACTCCAGTACAGTCAGTTCTTCTATAACAGGATGGTTGTGTTCCTGTGCAACCCTGTGATATAGAAAAATCGCGCTTTAGAAACAGCGCTTAAAAGTGTTGGCACTGTAGTTGTGTTGCAGTCAACACATGTTTTAAAAGCTTGTACTTTAGGAGCAGCGTTCCCAATTAATCAATCGTGTTACAGCGAATGCAGGTTAACAAAATGTGCATTATACCAGCACAGCCTATATTCTGTGGCACTACGTATGGACAACTCAGCTCATATCTGGCATCACACAGAAAAAAATAACTTCACACTCTCCATCCACCTCATGTCAGTCTCGAATTAGGTTTGGCGCATAATTTAGATTTGGATGATAACATTATTTCATGTTTGAAATACATCCAGGGGTAAGTATGCACAAATGCAGGCAGGCAAATTGGAATCAGAAAATTGTTACAGCAGAGATGAAAGTCATTCAGCCCATCATATCTGTGCTGGCTCTCCAAGTGAGCATTTTACTTGAAACCAATTTTCCATGTAAATGTCTCCACCACTCATTAAAGCAGCATATTCCAAATCCTAACAACCCATTGCATGGAAGAAAGTTTCTCCTCATGTCTCCGTTTTTCTTTTGATAATTGCCTTAGATCAGAGCCCTTTCATTCTTGATTCTTCTAGCAGTAGGATTAGTTTTTTCTCTATTCACTCTGTCCAGACCCCTCAATTTTGAATAGCTTTTTCAAATCTCCTATTAACATTCTCCAAGGAAAACAGTGTCAATTTCTCCAATTCTATCTAGGTAACTGAAGATCCCCCATGCATGGAACTATTCTAGTCTATTTTTTCCCCACACTCTCTAATACCTTGACATCATTCATAAAGTGCAGCATAGAACTGCTTGCAATATTCCTGTTAAAACTGAACCAATTTAAGTTTAACATACTTCCTAACTCTTGTACAATATGCCTCTATTGGTAAAACCAATGACACTCCGTGCTTTATAAGCAACACTCTCAACGTCTCAATGACCTCCATAATTATACAACCAGATTCCTGTACACTCTTCACAGTTGTGCTCCTTATGTTATATCTCCATGTTCTTCCTATAAAAATTAAACACTTCATACTTCTCTACCACTTCCAATTTCATCTGCTACTTGCCTACCCATTCCACCAACTCATCTACATTATTTTGAAGTCCTATACTATACTCCTTACAGTTCAGAATGCTTCCAAGTTTTGTATAATCTATAAATATTGAAATTGTGCCCTGTACACCAATGTCTAGGTCAATGATTAACATGCATTTCTTCAACACAAATTGGCTGTAATGTGATTGAAGAATTTAGACCATTTTTGTAGAACATGAACTTTGCTTACCTGTATTGGGTGTAACACAATTTCGGCCCTATTAATTTAAATGGTGCTGCTATTACACTATTTTCTTATAACGTGGGGTCACGTGGGAACGGAACTATCACGTCATATCAGAACCGACTGCACAGTAGAAACAGTAAGGGTTCCAACTCTGAGCCATGGAGAACACAAAAATAAACCTGCCTCCGGTACAAAACATAGCCAAAAAACAAAACACAACTGGCTCCTGTCACACAGCTAATTTTACATCAACCTTACTACTGTCTCTTTTATTCCATGAGCTATATTTTGGTCAGGTGTGTGTTGTGTAAAATGTATCAAAGGTCTCTTAGTAATTGAATACACTACATCAACAGCATTACCCTCACCATCCTACTCTGTTAATACTTCAAAAAACAACTCAACAAGTTAGTTAAACACAATTTTCTCTCAACAAATCCATGTTGGCTTGCTTTAATTAACCCATATTTTCCTCAGAAACTATTAATTTTGACCTGAGTTATTATTTCCTTGAGCTTCCCCACAGTTAAATTAAAATTGACAGATCTGTAGTTGCTGGGCTTCTATTTACATTCTTTATTTGATCAAAAATTTGAAATTCTCCAGTCCTATGGTACCACCCATGTCCACAAAGGCTGGAAAATTATGGCCAGTACTCTCCAATTTCCATCTCATTTCCTTTAAAGTAGCTCATCCAGCCCCAGTGCCTTACCAACATATGACAGAAACTCTTTCTTGAGATCTCTACCCAGAGATAGATGCACCAAACATTACCATGAACTTCTCTGAAGGTATGGCAAGTCACCACTGATGAAAACTCCATCGCAGCCAAAATGGGAATTGAACCCTAATCTGATCCACATGCCTCACCCAACAACTGAGCAGCAGACAACTAAGGAGTCAGAACTGCTGTGGCAATATGCACTTTTACATTCATGTTTAAGCCTGAGACTATGTATGTGATGGATCCAATTCCTTTTGCATCACAAGGCGGAACAGAATCTCTCCTGCTATTGTTCTTTGGCATTGGTGTATGTTGGAAAGATTTACAAGATGATTGGCAACATTATGAGTATATCTCTCTTGGCCATCAAATTTTGGAGTGAAACTTGAACCCAGAGTCTCTGGCTCAAAAACAGCATGTGGTCCACCGCATTACAGAAAATAACAGGGAATAACTTTTAGATTCATGACTCAAGTCACTGGGTCAGGATTTTTTTTGAACATATAAAAGTTGTACTACACCACACTCACCCACATATTCATCCATGTTAAATGTCTTCACATATCTGAATGACAGATCCCCATTCTTATAATATTCTATTAGTTTTTTATAGCTTCCCAAAGGCGTTTCTCCTGCAGAAAGATATTTTTCAAAAAATTACTGCACAAGAATTCTGCAAGCAGTTAAACTGACTAAATTCAATGACCCATGTTTACAGTCTCTCCAACCCTTAGATTACTAACACAGATCAGCCATTTAATCAGTTTGGTTTTGAAAGAATATCTCTGTGATAGCAATGAATATTGATGCAAACTGTACTTTTGACTACATATACAATCATCTTTTATCATTAAGTTTATTTACAGAACACCAGTTCACCGACTTGGGAGTTTAGTTAAAGGTAAGTGACAGGTGAGCTGGAAATTCAACATGGAGTCAGGAACCCAACAACGGAATACATTTGATGTCCCAAACCCACACCCAAGCTGCATTGCTCTTGAAGTGCAATTTTTAGATGTAAATTATCTAGTTAGACAGGAGGTAACTTCAGTGCCTCTGACGCCTCCCAGACAAGGGGTTCCCCATGTTGCAGTGGCTGCTGCTACCTCGCCAATCAGTGCAGGCTATTGGAAAAGCCACGGAGGTGAAGTGACAACGTAACGACCAGTGCTAATTGCTCCATGGTTCGGTCTCAAAGAAATGTTTTTGGGCCCAATGAGGAAGCTGAGAGTTGTATTATGTTGTGCACAAGACTGTTCTGGTTTTCAGAAAAAAATGTGAAAATTACCTTCAGGAACATGAGCTATAGGGACCATTAATTGGTGGCAAATGTGTTCCCAACCTCAGTCTTAGTTTTTAATCATCTTAATCTGCAGCACTAACTCTCTTACATAAATGACTACCGACATTACTCAGTTGCTCCACGTCAATATCTGAAAAAATGAATCACCAGTCCAAATAAATGTGTTGTCTGAATAGGTGTTTGGCCCTGACTGGCAGTATCCTACTCCCAGCTTTGTGTAAACAAGTCACCTACACTTGTGTTAGAATCCCACCAACCATTTACAGGAGATACAGCAGTTTCAGTTGCTGGAGTGATAGGGAAGAGTAGAAAAAACTGAAAAATGCAATAATCAAGTAGCAGGGCTATTACATTCATTAAGATGACCATGCAGTGGACCATTTATCATCTTCAGCCGAAATACTATTTGTGATTTTATTTTCATAGAGGGAGAGAATATTACTGCACGTGTCTGAATTTTCTGTAGTGACTGGCTGTTACAGAGCATCAGAATATGCAGATATTTGAAGTCCGAAATCAACCAAAGCCAAACAAGATTGATGAGACCTGTACAATTTGTGTTTCATACAATCAGTACAGTGTGGAAGCAAGCCATTCAACCCATTAAGTCCACATTGACCCACCAAAGAGCATCCCTGTAACCCCATGTTTCCCATGGCCAATCCACCTAATCTGCACATCTTTTGACCATGAGAGGAAACTAGAGCACCCAGATGAAACCCGGGCAGACATGGGGAAAATGTGCAAATTCCACATAAACAGTCCCCCAAGGGTGGAATCGAACACTGGTCCCTGGTGCTAAGAGGCAAAGGAGCTGACCACTCAGCTACCAGGTCATTTCTGTTTTAAGAAACATTTACCACATAAAACCACCCATAATGCAATACTAAACTGGCAGTACTGCAAATAAAAGACATTTCTGACCTGCAAATAGGTTAATGCGTATTACTGAACTTCTACTTGGATGGTAAATTCTACCCCGAAATATTCAACCAGACTAAAAAACCAACAGTACAAACTCAGTTCATATCAAACATCTTTTACTATTGTTGTTGTTACATACCAGTTGGTAAACCCAGGGTGAAGTATCTGTCAGGACCAGGGTTGAACTTAACAATCCGATTCCTGATGTATTTTGCAGCCCATTCACTGACTTGCATGCGATCTTCCAATATAATCAACTTCATGGTTGTTTCTTATATACTCAAGGAAACTGTACAAGAAAAACACAGCACTTTGTACTAAATCATTAAAAATGCAATACAGCCTCAATGAGGTCACAGGGCAAGGCCAGGTCCTACAGCAGGTCCAAATGTCCCATTGACTTATTGACTAGTGCAAACTTCCTTTGAAATATATAAATAACAGAAATATCATTTGTCACGAATATGTTACAGAAAATATCCCCTTTAAAAAATGGACATCATAAACTAAAAGTTATTCTCCATTGTATGGTTCTTTCCTGTGAGAGCACTGGAAGTAAAAGTTAAACACAAAGACACAAGTAGTTTAAATGCTGATAGGAAAAGAACATTAATTTTGGGTTGAAAAAAAGTGATTAAAAATTGTTTAGAGCTGCTGTTAAACAAGTAAAAAAAAAACCGCCGATAAATAAACAAAGCTGTTCCCGCTATGGAAGTAAGCAAAAAGTTATCGATAATAATACATTTGAAATGGCATTCTAGAGAACAGGATTCGCCATGCCAGAGGCATGTGTAATGGGTGTGAGGTAAATCCAGAGGAGCAGTAAACAACAAAAACAAAATGAAAGGAAATTGCCTCATTAAAGTTCTTCTCTGCGGATCAGATGGTGTATTTTCCTTTTTTTTTGTCTCTGCGATAGGATCATCTGTACCTGTGCATTCACAAGGCCACACCCTCTAAAAATAGTCTTACTTGTGCTTGGGAACATTTCCCCAGTTCCAGCTAATCCCTGAAATGGGGAATCTTAGCAGGTGGCTACACAGCTACCCCCCCCCCCCCCCCTTTTGCTTCCCGCCTTTCGTGCAGTAAAGATACAATGTAAGATGCAGGCTACAAACACCAGCTCTTGATGCTCTGGATGAAATGAGCTGCTCCTGCACATTTGCCCAGGCTTTGTAACTCCACTAGAGTAGCCTCATCACATTGCGGTTTTAGTCAAGGGTGTGAATGCAGGAGGTAGTTTGAACATCACTAACATAAAAAGCCAGTTTGGCTGAAGTCACTCAACAAGTTGCCCGCAGCAATAACAAGTAGGCTATTTTGCAGAGACGACAGTTTCGGTGTCCAATTAAAGCAAGCCTGAGATGACAATTCTGTTTTGCGTGTAGAATGCAAGAAATGCCTCATTTGGAAAAGTAGAAGTTGCACAATTTGTCGGAGTTCAAAACATGGTCAACTATCCTGAAGGCAAAGGAAATAAAGTGGGGAACGGAAAAGTTAACCCTTTTTACACCTCACCCCTTATAACATTTTCAACTTATTGTTAAAATCAAATTACTGCCGGGTAGTAACACAAAATTGCATTTCTAACTATTTAAATGACAGGCGCAAGGAAATATTAAAGCAGTCGCCACAGAGAAATCCCATTTTACAATACAAACTGTACATAATTTATTACTTTTTCCAAAAAAATGAACGCTGCTGTATGATAAATAAGCTTGTTGCCACAACGAGCCGAACTAACGCAAGACAAATCAATCTAGCAATGAAGGCTGGTCTAATCGTGGGTCTTAAGGGGGTTGTAACAATTTTCTGCATTACAGGAGACACTGTAACAGATTAAAGGACCAGGCACCCGCTATTCCCTTACGATTTCCAGTAACTGTTATTCAGCCAGACACTACCTCCTAGCCTAGACTCACATTTACATAGATTGCATTTTATAATAACATCACCAGCAAACGCCAGCATCTTACCTTTTTTTTTCATTAAACAGGAATCCCGTTTTCTGTGTTTCCTTTTCTTTATCCCAGCGCAAAGAGAACACTGTCATATGATTTTGTTGCCGGTCAGATGATCGGAAGAGAAAAAAAAGAGGGAAATCAAATCCTTTGTCGGTTTTTTTGAAGTTTGACACAAGCCTCCGCGCACTGAATTAACTCAGAATATTGCAATTGAACGCTTATCAACGTTTGTATCTTGCGTAAACATATATTAGTTATTAAACTTTAATTATCTCATTGTGGAATACATTGAACTTTGAATTTGCAATTCGTCTTATTGTTTGACTCCCAAATATGCCTGGAATTTACACTATAATCCAAAGTACTTCAACTAGTAGTACAGATTCCAAAACCGAAATTGCTGGAAAAGTTCAGCAGGTTTGGCAGCATCTGTGGAGTGTAATCAGTGTCCTTCCTTCATCTTTGGAAGCCTGTAGCATCCCAGTCAGAAGCAGATGAGGGAAGGCGATAACCTACTGTTAATCCAGAGACCCAGATAATGTTCTGAGATCCCAGGTTGAAATCACACCACAGCAGATGTTGGAATTCAAATTCAATGAAGGGAAAATCTGGGATTAAGAATCTAATGAGGACCACAAATCCATTGTTGATTGTAGAGAAAAACCCATCTGGTTCAATGCCCTTTCGGGAAGGAAACAATGATCCTTACCTGGTCTCGCCTACATGTGACTCCATACTCACAGCAAAGTGGTTGACTTTTCACTGCCCTCTAGATAATTAGGGATGGGCAATAGATGCTGGCATAGCCAGTAATGCCATCAACCCATTAATGAATTAAACAAAAGGTAACTCAGCACTTGAGTCGAGTTTGAACCCAGGACATTAAAAAAAAATTAAAGCTTAGTAAAGATGCACTAAAACATTGACCTAATTTACTTTTCTTAAAACGAAATATGCTGAACAAGGAGCTGTCAATATTGGATGCATAGCCCTTTTTAGAAATAAGGTTAATTTTCTCTTTAAAGAAGTGCAAAATTTTAAACCAACTTCCAGTCTACCAGCACTTCATCTGTGGCAATCAATGATACAAATATCTCAGCAAGGGGCCCAGTAATGAGTTCCCTAGCTTCCCACAGAGCTCTTGGGTATACCTGATCAGGTCCCAGGGATCTATCACCTTCATGCATTTTAAGAAATCCAGTCCCTCCTCCTCTGTAATATGGACATTTTTCAAGATGTTGCTATTTATTTCCCCACATTCTCTATCTTTCATAACCTCCTCCACAGTAAATACTGATGCAAAATAGTATCTCCCCATCTCCTGCAGTTCCAGACATAGGCAGCCTTGCTGATCTTTAAGGGGCCCTACCCTCTCACTAGCTACCCTTTCGTCCTTGATGTATTTGTAGAATCCTTTTGGATTTTCCTTAACCCTAATTGTCAAAGCTACCTCATGTCCCCTTTATGCCCTCCTGATTTCTCTGTTAAGTATACTCCTACTGCCTTTATATTCTTCTCGGGATTCTCTCGATCTCTGCTATCTATACCTGACCTATGCTTCCTTCTTATTCTTGACCAAAACCTAGTCTGTCTAGTCATCCAGCATTCCTTACATCTACCTGCCGTGCCCTTCAACCTTACAGGAACACATTGTCTCTAGACTCTCGTTATCTCATTTCTGAAGGCTTCCCATTTTCCAGCCATCCCTTTACCTGCGAACATCTGCCCCCAATCAACTTTTGGAAGTTCTTACCTACTAATGTAAAAATTGGCCTTTTTGCAATTTAGAACTTGAATTTTAGATCTAGTCTTTCCTTTTCTATGACTATTTTAAAACTGATAGAATTATAGGCCAACAGGCTGAGGACTAGAAGATGGAGAAAGTGAGGACTGCAGGTGCTGAAAAAGCACAGCCGGTTTGGCAGCATCCGAGGAGCAGGAGAATCGACATTTCGAGCATAAGCTCCTAACGAAGAACTTATGCTTGAATTGTTGATTCTACTGCTCCTCGATGCTGCCTGACTGGCTGTGCTTTTCAGCACCATACTCTTTGACTAGCAGATGGAGTTTAATTTAGACAAATGTAAGGTGCTGCATTTTGGAAAGGCAAATCAGGGCAGGACTTACACACTTAATAGCAATGTTCTGGGGACTGTTGCTGAACAAAGAGTGCTTGGAGTGTAGGTTTGCAGTTCTTTGAAAGCGGAGTCACAGGGAAGCAGGATAATGAAGGTGGCATTTGGTATCCTTGCCTTTATTGGTCAGTGCATTGAGTATAGGAAGTGTGCGAGGACATGTTGAGGCTGCACAGGGCATTGATTAGGCTACTTTTGGAATACTGCATGCAATTCTGATTGTCTTGCTACAGAAAGGATGTTGTCAAACTTGAAAAGGTTCAGAAAAGATTTACAAGGATGTTGCCAGGGTTGGAGGATTTGAGCTACAGGAAGAGACTGAATGGTTTGGGGCTGTTTCCATGGAGCGTTGGAGGTTGAAGAGTGACCTGATAGAGGTTTATAAAATCATGAGGGGCATGGATAGGGTGAATAGCCAAGGTCTTTTCTCTGGTTTGGGGGGGAAAGAGTCCAAAACTAGGAGGCATAGGTTTGTGTGAGAGGGAAAAGATTTAAAAGATCCCTAAGGGGCAACTTTTTCCACACAGTGGGTGGTGTGTGTATGGAATGAGCTGCCAGAGGAAGTGGTGGAGACTGGTACAATTACAATGTTAAAAAGTCATCTGGATGGGTATATGAACAGGAAGGGTTTAGACAGATATGGGCCACATGCTGGCAAATGGGACTACACTAATTTAGGATCTGGTCACCATTCTCAAGTTAGACTGGAGAGTCTATTTCTGTGTTGTACAACTCTATGACTCTATAACCCGTTTGTGTCTCATTACACATTGTAGATGAACAAGTCCATTCTGTAGACTATCAGTGTGATGTTACAGTTAGCTGACTGAAAGGATTAAATTCAAGACTTGGCTGATATGGTGGCAAGGGGATTGAGTTGGGAATGCCACACTATATACTTCAAATGCTAAGCTGGAGACTGCATTGTTGCAAAGCCGAGGCAGGTGGACAGATGATCCCAAGACGAACACAGAGGCAGCCCTCCAAAGCCATTTTTATCAATAACACCACATTGGTGGGGAGCACAATACCATCTGAAACCCTCCATACCTCCATCATTGCTGCTAATAGTATTCTACTGCTCAATTATATTGACCTTTCATGTTATATTTCCCTTTAAAAAGGAGAGCATAACCCACAATTTACTGATACTGTAGTAGATTAGATGGCCTAGTGGTTCATAGCAATAACGGTACATCAAGGTACATTTAATCATAGAATTGTAAAGTAACAGCTTAATCCTACATATCCTCACATGGTCAGCAGCCAATACAGTACTTGCTTAAGAGGGAGAAAGCACAGGCAAGGAAAGCAAGGTCACATCACACCAAGCAATTTTCCTGCATGTTCTAGAAGACAAAATTCACAGTGGATAAAAGAGCAACTGGCTTTATTGTCATTTAAAAATTTATGGTAGCTTGAAGAATAAGGAGCAAAGTGTCATGTTATATTTAAGAGTTTTATATCTATTGCTGTACTTTGAATATATACATCACAGATTAATGAATATAATACTCAAATATTTGTCAAATAGCAGATTTGAAAGACTACCAAAACTAAGAAGGAGCAATTAACCCAGATAAAACTCAACCCAATAACTACATTTACTTTTAAGTTAGGGTAGATGACTTTAAAAAAAAGAAAAAAAATCCAAAAAACAAAACTTGGCACATATCCTGGGAACTGGGAGAAATTCATAGAGCAACAAAACACTGACAGAACAGACAGTAATTGTTTGGTAAAGAGTGAAATGAAAAAAAAACTTTAAGGCAAATCAAAATCAACAAAGTAATTTTGTACAATCATATTAAGGGAAGAAAAGTTGGTTAGCAGCAACATAGGCCTTTTGAAAAGAAGTAACTTCCTTATTTTCATTCATAATACGACTGAATGGACATGTAGAATAATTATTTTGGAGACATAAAACTAACATTGAACCCAAATGTGGACCCACCAAAATTAATGCAAACCATAAAAGTAATGGAGGATTTGCCCTTTTCGGGCAGAGATGAGGCAATGTGTTTGTGCCCAGAGGGTGGCATGACTTTGGAAGTCCATGCCTCAGAAGTCAGTAGAGGCAGAGTCATTTAATATTTTTAAGGCAGGTAGATAAATTCTTGTTAGGCAGGAGAATTGAAAGATCAGGGTAGATGGGTCTTTGGAATTCAAAATAGATACCACACACCACAGGCCAGCATGCAAAAATAAAGTTATTGGCTAGAGGAGGTGGAAATGTGTTGATTTTCTGGAGAAAGTTTCTTTTAATCCATAATCTGTCCTTTTGCAAGCTGGGTGCTACAGAATTTTAATTTTTTTTAGATTAAAATTCACTATCTCTTCTGTATTCCAAAATGTAACAGAGATTGGGTTCGAAATTGAGAACTGCAGAGTGATAAGAAAGGTAATATTATATTCTTCAGGGAAAGCTGACATCTCTGTTCCATTCTGCAGACTCCTGTTGATGTTAGGGACAGACAAGGTGACAGTTTTGGTCTTTCCCAGGTGGTATTTTGATCATGTGACTGAGTATTGGAACACAACATAGACAACCCACAGTGGTGACGCAGCTTCAATCTCCATTGTATAAACTATAAGGATACCATCAAAATAGAAAGGGCTCCACCATAAGAAATAGAAGCAGAATTTGGCCATTCAGCCCATCAAGTCTGTTCCTCCATTCAATCATGGTTGGTATATTCCTCAAGCCCATTCTCCTGCCTTCTCCCCATAATTCTTGATCCCCTTACCAATCAAAACCCTATCTAGCTCTGCTTTAAAAACACTCAATGACCTGTCCTCCACAGCCTCCTTTAGCAATGGGTTCCACAGATTTACCACCCTCTGCTGAAAGAAATTCCTCTTTATCTTAGTACCACATCTCAGTCCACAGAACCTTCTTTGCACCCTGAATGTCGGCAGATGTCCTTTGTTCTCAATAATTTCTGCAGCTGAAGTGTCTAGTTTCTAGAGTTTTAAGCAAGTTTAAACAGTAGTAGGTGTAAAGTTCTGCTGAAAACCTGTCCAGACAAGTGCCTTGGTAATTAGATTTCAGACACTTCAAGAAACTTATGCAATTTGTGGATTAGTTGTTTTCTGTGACCTTTTAAAAACAGTGTCTTTGCAGCTCAATATTTTTCCTCTGTCTTTTTATAAACAAAACATTACACAAGACAAGTAAAATATAGATTAATATTCCATAGCACACATGATGCTGTCAATGTCCTGCAAGGTTCTTTGTGGAGTCTCAATTCTTCACCATATCGTTTAAAACAATTCAGAAAACTGATTAAATAGCTATATATCCAAATTTGCCGTTGATGCAAAGACAAGCTTAATGATCTGGACGAAGAGACTGGGGGCATTCTAGCGATGTTTGCTGATGATACAAAGTTAGGTGGACAGGCAGGTAGGACTGAGGAAGTGGGGAGGCTGCAGAAGGATCTAGACAGTTTGGAAGAGTGGTCCAGGAAATGGCTGATGGAATTCAATGTGAGTAAAGGTCTTGCACTTTGGAAAAAAGAATACAAGCATGGACTACTTTCTAAACGGTGAGAAAATTCGTAAAGCCAAAGTACAGAGGGATCTGGAAGTGCTAGTTGAGGATTCTCTAAAGGTAAACATGCAAGTTGAGTCCGTGATTAAGAAAGCGAATGCAATGTTGTCAATTATCTCAAGAGGGTTGGAATATAAAAGCACAGTTGTGCTACTGAGACTTTATAAAGCTCTGATTAGGCC
>NC_057723.1:22355932-22532842 GCF_004010195.1 Chiloscyllium plagiosum | reverse complement strand
ATTAAGGGCTATGGGAAGAATGCGGGTAAGTGGAGTTGAAATGCCCATCAGCCATGATTGAATGGTGTAGTGGACTCGATGGGCCGAATGGCCTTACTTCCGCTCCTATGTCTTATGGTCTTAAGCTGCACTTTAAAGTGTATATTGAAGTCTAAAATTGCAAAAAGATATCAACGGACTAAGTGCATAGACAAAATTGTGGCAAATGGATTTTAGTGCAAGTAATTATGAGATCATTCATGTGAATCCAAAAAGGATAGAGCAAAGTAATTTCTAAATGATAAAGAGCTAGAAATAGTGCTGGTCAAAAGTGATTAAGGGATTCATGTACATAGATGAAAATGTTGTGAACAAGTACAGAAATTAATCAAAGCGGCTGTGCATTATTTCTCGAGGACCAGAATACAAGGGACTAGAATTATACTTGAGTAATACCATGCCCTGGTTAGACCATAACTGGAGTATTATGAGCAGCAACACATCTTTAAAATGTTATAGTGGCTTTGAAAGCGATTCCACATGATTTCCCTGGAGTCCAAGGTTGAAATTACAAGATAAAATTGAAAAAAACTAAGATTGCTCTCTGGAATTTAGTAGTTTCGGTGGTAATTTGATCAAAGTTTCAAGATATTAAGAGAAACAGATAAACTAGATTTAAATAAACTATTTCTTGGGTTGAGGAACTCTAGTTTTGATGCATTTTTTTAGACCCAAGCCTTTCAGAAGTGATATTAGGAAAGACCTTTTGACAAAAATGGGGGTTAAGACTCCTCTTCTGCATATTACTACTATTGTTCCAAAACGATACAATTTGACTCATGTTAAGAAACCACGGGAGAATCATTAGCTCAGTAATAATAAAAATGCTAGTCATCAGATAGCCTCAAGAAAACTGGACACCTCCAAAAACTAAATGCTTAATATGCGGAATAACATTTAGCTCTGCATTGTAGCTAACCTTGATACAAATATCCACATATAATCATAAAATTTAACTTTAGTTAAATATTTTATGAAGTCACGAAAGAAACAATGACTTTGTATTGTCTGTAACATTAACATTTAAAAGAAATTTGCAGTTCATATTATCATCCCTCTTTCAACTAATGAATTAATTATAATGCCCCCTCTTTAGATAATAAACTAATTAAGGTAAACCACATTAGAAACATCCTAGGCATGAATTCTCTATAGCATAAATATTATATTCAATGTTTGGTTTATATTTCTGTGTTTTAAGATGGTGCCAGAGAATGGCAACATTATACCCCTGTACACACTTGTTGGAAGACACACATGACAATAAAATAAATCAATATAGTTTCTTTAATGTATACAAGGAGCTGCACCTAAAAGAGAAAATACAGTTTTTTCCAGGAAAGTATTTAGTATAATTGAGCTATAAAATATAAATTGTACCTACATCCCAAAGGATGCAGCCAAACAAAAACACACCTCACCACCGTCTTCTCATAATCAATTAGAAATGAATACTGCGCCTAGCAAGTAATGACCACATCTTGTGAAAGAATTTAAAAATAAGAGGGTTCAAAAGATAGCTTTCAACTTTTCAGAAGATTAAAAAGTAAACAAGTTCCAAAGGTTCCTAGAAATGCTGCATAAGGAGGTAAAGCCAGACTATTCTCATATTATTCAGGTACATAAATGACATGGTGTAAAGAGTTTAAAACAATATCTCTGCAGGTATTTCAAGTCTGCAATCCCCCACTAAGTAAGTTCAGTGTTTTAGCTGTTTCATTAAAGATAGATACACAAAAAGTGACTTCATAAGAATGTAGGCTTGCAGCACAGATTAACTATAAAAAGGTGTGTTTTAAATATTTGGACTTCTGACCTTTGGCTTGGCACTGTTTCTATAATTAACAGAAAGTCAAGATGAGGAAGCAAAGGTTAATGTGGTAAGTGCTTAGCAGCAGATTAAACAATTAATCTTTTTTGCCAGGTTGATTTTTGATTTTCTTTTTCTACAAAGACAATTGGAAATAATTAATTTGTTTGAATTTTTAGATTTATTTTCCTCTTCACCTATATGACATTGTGGTTCATATCTGGTCTTAGCGTGAAAATGTTTTCTGTAATAACAGATATGCTTTTAGCAAAGACTTTAAAAATCTACAGAAAACTCTTCAGGAAAATTTAGTTTCTGGCCCTTTTCTCATGATCTGTTTGGCCGCTGATAATTAATTATATGTTCTTTTCCACCAGTTGATGGCAACCATACCAAGTCTGACAAAGTGTGGATGTGGGTGTGGAAAGACACTCTACACCCACATACACACACATATACACTCTCTCTCACACTCAATCCCCCCAACCCAGACACACACACACACAAAGACCCACATGCACACATAAACATATACGTTTGTGGGGTGAATTTGTACTTGCAGACTTACATTGTACTTTGCTCAAAAACTGCATGAATTCACGTAAAACTCTGTCATCTCACTTTTTAGATTAGAATCAATCTAAACATCATGACACAGACAGAGGGGGCTAACACCAATTGTTATAGTTAACCTGAGAATAAAACTTTAAAAAAAAAATAAGTTTTGTTGTGATTTACACATGAAAGAAGTGAAACTAACATGGCATTTGAACAGATGAAAGACTCAACAGACAATCAAGGTATTTTTCAATGTATAATTTCAGTTACATCACACTGTAAACTTTTGCTATAAATTCTGTGCCTTACAATGGTGTCCTCCACAACCATCTGAAGGAGTGGTGCTCTGAAAGCTAGCGTGCTTCCAATTAAACCTGTTGGACTATAATCTGATGTTGCGTGATTTTTAACTTTGTACACCCCAGTCCAACACTGAAATCTCCAAATCAAGTCTGACAAAGGTTAGCAGCCATTACAAATTGAAAGCGTATTTGGCATTGACTGCTTCTTTAGTTCAAAGACAGCAAATATTGTACTGATAATATTAATATTTACTTATAAATTACACAGAAGCTTTCTTATTGGCATCTCTTATCTATTAATCAAAAATGCAGTTAGCCTCATCTGGATTCCCTATTAGCCAAATGTGGCGAGTGCCTAACAATGCTGGCCTAAACAAGTTCACATTGTGTTTCTTTCTTTATCTCTTGATTTTGTCCAATCAAATACTAAGCTTAAAGCAGAGAAATTGATCACACATGGGGAACAAAGTGATTAAGAGGATCTGGCATTTTGAAGAATGTATATTCTGAACTATTTGAGCATTCTCAAAAGAAATCCATCAAGTTATTTAAAGTCTGACTGAACAGGATTGGAGGTTGACTCGGTGAGGTGATGAGGGTGAGCAGGTAATCAAATTGCAGCAGTGGTGATAGACATAATCAGCAACTGTTCTTGCTGTTGTTTATAGGAACAAGTAGAAATATGTTTGTTCTGAAAATGTACTTTATAAATATTTCAAAATTTATATTCCATAACAGTTCAAATTTGATTAATAAAATTGCAAATCAGTTCACATTCTTTCTATGCAGCATGTGACACCAGTGCCTCAATTTAATTACAAAAGATATTTACAATATACATTGAGACAAAAATATTGGCTGCACGATTTTACCCAATCTCCAGCCCCTTGGTATTGTGACGATTCTACCCCTTTAACAAGGTTATGTTGCCCTTGGTTTTTTCAAGAATGGTTGTAAAGGCAGTGGCAGTGAAATGGCTAACAGACACTGCCGAGTCAACAATCTGAAGAGTTTTTTAGGTTTTTTTTTAAAGCAATTGTCCAACGAAGGGCAAGTGGCCAGTTCTCCCAGTTCAGGACTTTTTTCCTACTTTGGTCTGTTTTTAGCAAGCAGTCAAAAACTGCTAGGGACTTAGAGAAGCAGCCACAGTAAAAAGAGGTTCTATGTTTCAACAGAGGTCTTGCCTAAACTTTCTCTCTGCAACCTCTCCTCCCTGTAAAAAGATCGGTGCTTGATTTTACCATTTGCTAAGGGGTGTGTTCATGAGATGTTGCAGGGATTGGAATAGTTCCTTCGTTAAGTTGCAATAGAGTCAGTTAGGTTATCAAATAAGTTATTCTAAATTCTGTTTTCTTTTGTTCGTGCTTCATCCATAGTATTTAAATAAATTGTTTTGTTTAAAGCTGAATGGTTTGACCAGCTGCATCACTCCTGGAATATCCTCTTCACATCTGCCTAAAACAAAATTAGGATCTGGGCTACTTTAAAAATATTTTAAGGGGGATGGTCCATAACAGTATACTCTTCTCATATCCTTCCACCTTTGAGTCTTTTTAGTGTTTCCACAAGCTTTAGTAACCTCTCAGCGTGTTCACTTGGATTTTGCTGGTCTGCATTGTTGGTTATAGACAACTTCTACTGGAACAGCAGCAGATTTCAGGCAGAACAAGGGGCATCTTTCACCAAGTAATCTAATAGTTTTTTTTTGCTCTCCTAGAACACACCATTTTACAGTATGGAGCTTCTCAGGATGACCCTCAAGAAAATCCACTGCATTTCTTTCCAAATCTTTAAATAGGCATGGACAACGATCTCTTCCTGAAGGAAGTGGACAACAATCTCTTCCTCATTGCAAATACCTTGAAGGTAGTGTGCTAATCCATCTAACCTACGCATCCCTGGACAGTACAGGGCAACCTAGCATGGCCAGTCCACCTAACCTACACACCTTAGGGCAGCACGAGGAAATTGGGGCATCCAGCCAAAACCCAGGCAGACATGAGGAGAACATGCAAACTCCACACAGTCGTCCAAGGCTGGAATCAAAGCCAGGTCTCTGGCAATGTGAGACAGTAATACTAACCACTGTGCCACCCTTAATCTTGGATCTTTGCTCCTTTCGAACATAAGAAATAGGAGCAGGAGTAGGCCATCTGGCCAATCGAGCCTGTTCTTCCATTCAATAAAATCATGGCTGATCTTTTTGTGGAGTCAGCTCCACTTACCCACCTGCTCACCATAAGCCTTACTTCCTCTATTGTACAAAAATCTATCTTTGCCTTGAAAACATTCAACGAGATAGGCAGTGAATTCTTTTCACCTTTTGGGTGAAGTAGTTTCTCGACTCAGTCCTAAATCTGCTCCCCTTTATTTTGAGGCTATGCCCTCTAGTTCTTGTTTCACCCGCTCATGGAAGCAACCTCCCTGCTTCTATCTTATTTATTCCCTTCATAATTTTACGTTTCTATAAGAACCCCCCACATTCTTCCACGTTCCAATGAGTATGGTTCCAGCCTACTCAATCTCTCCTCCTAAGCCAACCCTCAATTCCAGACTATAACCTGGTGTTGTGATTTTTAACTTTGAATCAACCTAGTGAACCTCCTCTGCACCCCTCTAGTGCCAGTATATCCTTTCTCAAGGAGACCAAAACTGTACATAGTAGTACAGGTGTGGAGTCACCAGCACCCTATACAACTCCAGCATAATCTCCCTATTTTTAAAGTCCATCCCTCTAGCAATGAAGGACAATATTCCAGTTGCCTTCTTAATTACCTGTTGCAGCTGCAAACCAACATCTTATGATTCATGCACAAGGATTCCCACGTGTCCCTGCATTGCAATCCAGCAATTCCTCAGAGGCACAATTCCATCTTCTCATGGATAGCTAGCTGTACCAAGCCAACAATTCTCTTGCCAAGTAGCTCATCTTGCCATTTACCTTAAGCCACATGATATCTTGGAAATACTGTTTTGACCTAATGCTATTTTAAAAATGCATTTAAGACATTATAAAACAAATCTCCTTGCACAGAACTAAAAATCATGGATCCATTTACCTCTCCTTGTGAAGCTAAGTTTACAAATAATATTATAAACCTTCATCACAAAGTTCTAACAGAACATCAGTATTGGATTTTAATTATGAATTGAGTCACTGTTTTTACAGATCAACTCACTCTCCTGTTGAAAACATGTTTCACAATAGTTGATAGAGAGTCTGATACTTGGAATTCCAACAGTATGGAAACAGATCATTTGACCCATTGAGTGCACACTGAACTTCCAAAGAGCATCCCACCCAGACGTACCCTAACCCAATAACACTGCATTTCCAATGGCTAATCCACCTAGTCTGCACATCCCTGGTTACTATGGACAATTTAGCATGGCCAATCCACCTAACCTACACATTTTTGAACTGTGGGAGGAAACCAGAGCACCAAGAGGAAACCCATGCAGACACTGGGAGAATGTGCAAACTCCAGACAGTTGCTCAAGGGTGAAATCAAACCCCAGTCCCTAGCATCGAGAGGCTGTAGTGCTAACCACTGAACCATCATGTCACCCTTGAAGTTCATTAGGTTTTAATTGAATATCTGTCCTGGTTGAAGTTACTTCCACTAACTTATCATTTAGATGTTTCAAGTCCTCATTCAAATGTTTTACTTCTATGAATGATGCCCAAATGTTGTCACCAGTGTGACATTACGTCATCAAAACCTCTGGGAGCAGTGACAGTGTGGATGAAGGCTATTTGCAATTGATAATTTCAAAACATTGAGAGTGGACATTGAATTACTTGCTTGGTGCAGCTGAGCAAGATTAGAGCTCAGAACAACCGAGGGACAGTACAGGATTGGTGAAGCCAAGAATCTGGGTAAAGCTGGCATTGTGCCTGGATGTAAGTGCACAAAGTTACTTTTCATGCATAAAAGTTGATTCTCCCCACTGATCAGTCTTTTTTTGTTTTTCCAGGAGAGTTTAGTTACCGAAAACAAAAAAATGCTGGAGATTACAGTGGGTCAGGCAGCATCATGGAAAGAGCAAGCTAGTGTCTCGAGTCCAGATGACTGTTCAGAGCTCTGAAGAATAGTCATCTAGACTCAAAATGTTAGCTTGCTCTCTCCATGGATGCTGCCTGACCCCACTGTGATCTCTAGCATCTTATATTTTCAGTACAGATTCCAGTATCTGCAGTAATTTACTCCTACAGAGTCTAGTTCCTGAAAATCTTGTATTTCGGTAGAACTTCCCTTTGTACTGGACAATTTTTTCCCCCCATTTTATCCAATCTAGCCTCATGTCTTTGGACTCTACTAAAAGTATACTTAGGGAAAGTCCAGGATACCCCTCCTACAAAATCTTTTTCATCTTAACAAGCTATCTTGGACCTTGCAGAGATGCTGAAGAATTTTAAATTCACCATAATCATTTTCTTATATGTACTGTCTTTTCTGAGGAGACAGTAAGCGTTCTGATTATTCTCACCCATTTACTGTTCCAATGATAGGCTTCCAAAGATTGCCTCTCTCTTACAGCAATGAAAACACAATGGGTTTTGAACTACACTTATTTTTATTAACTGTAATAACTTCCCTTAAACAAGTTAACTGTAGCGCCTTTTTAGTTAGTTTATACTTTCTATTTTTCCTTTACATTTCTCCTTCCTGCACCTTTATTCTCGTCCCAACTTCCCATTCTAGAGTTCAAGTTCAAGCATTTACATTTCTCTTTCAAATACAAATTCTTTTATTTCTTTGCAAACTACATCAGCAGCAACTGAATTCTAGCCAACTCAAACTGTATTCCACCACAGTTAGATTCTCCATCTTCCAATCCCTGGTGCTGCTCTGTTATCTCAATAATCTTCATTTTCCTAGCACCTGCTTTTAATTCCAACTCAAATTTTCTGCTAATGCAGAATTTTGGTCCATTAATCTAATCTAACCATGATTTATTTTTTCAAATCATTCCATGATAAATATTTCTCCTCTTGAAAGTCATAGCATCTGAAAAGATCATTTTCATTTTTAATATGCATTGCAAAAATTCTCTATGAAAATCGCATTTGTCCTGGATTTAAAGTCTTGCAAGAGATCCCAACTTAAGTTGTGATCCTGAACCAGACTTTAAATTGGAGTTAAAGATTGACTGGGCAGTTTTTCTTTATTTTAAAGTTGAAAAGGTAGGAGATCCCAGGTACTTATGAAGAGACTAATATCACTAGCTCCACAGTTTTGAACAAAAATATAAACTTTATGTAAAAGATACAAGTTTTTGTATTTTGTACTGTACAAAATTACTAGACTTATAAAATCATAAGTGGCATGGAAAGAGTAAATAGACAAGGTATTTTCCATGGGGGGAGTCCAGAACTAGAGGTCATAGATTTAGAGTGAGGGGAAAAATTTAAAAGGGACCGAAGGGGCAACTTTTTCACACATTTGGTATGCTTTCCTTTATTGGTCAAAGTATTGAGTACATGAGTTGGTAGGTCATGTTGCGGCTGTACAGAACATAGGTTAGGCCACTGTTGGAATATTGCAATTCTGGTCTCCTTCCTATTGGAAAGATGTTGTGAAACTTGAAAGGGTTCAGAAAAGATTTACAAGGATGTTGCCAGGGTTGGAGGATTTGAACTATAGGGAGAGGCTGTACAGGCTGGGGCTGTTTTCCCTGGAGCGTTGGAGGTTGAAGGGTGACCTGATAGAGGTTTATAAAATCATATGGGGCATGGATAGGATACATAGACAAAGTATTTTCCCTGGGGTCAGGGAATCCAGCACTAGAGGGCATAGATTTAGGGTGAGGGGTGAAAGATATAAAAGAGACCTAAGGGGCAACATTTTCACGCAGAGTGTGGTACATGTATGGAATGGCCTGCCAGAGGAAGTGGTGGAGGCTGGTACAATTGCAACATTTAAAAGGCATTTGGGTGGGTATATGAATAGGAAGGTTTTGGATGGATATGGGCCGGGTGCTGGCAGGTGGGACTAAATTGGGTTGGGATATCTGGTTGGCATGGACGGGGTTGGACCGAAGGGTCTGTTTCCATGCTGTGCATCTCTATGACTCTAGAGGGTAAAGAGACAAGGTATTTTCTATGATATTGGGGAGTCCAGAACTAGAGGGCACAGGTTTAAGGTGAGAAGGGAAAAATTTAAAAGGGACCTAAGGGGCAACTTTTTCACGCAGAGGGTGATGCGTGTATGGAATGAGCTGCCAGAAGAAGTGGTGGAAGCTGGTACAATTACAGCATTTAAAAGGCATCTGAACAGGTGCATGAATAGGAAAGGTTTAGAGGGATATGCACCAAGTGCTGGCAAATAAGACTAAAATCGGTTGAGATACCTGGTCGGCAAGGATTGACAGGTCTGTTTCCATGCAGGACAGCTATGACTCGATGAATTCTCCTGATTCATGACTGGTCATGCACCACCCTCTTCGTGAAAACGTTGCCCCTTAGGTCCCTTTTAAATTTTTCCCCTCTCACCCTAAACCTGTGCCCTCTATTTCTGGACTCCCCCACCCATGGAAAAGCAGTACCTTTTCAGGTTCTTCTCCTAAGTACATTACTGACTAAGGCAGCAACTTCTCTGACTGCCCAAAACTGACGATTTAAGAACCCTTGAATTATTCCGAATGACCTACTGAAAGCCTTGCAAATACTCTCTCTCATTCCTAGGCAGGACTGGATATAGCAACTATTAGAAGATTCTGTTCCCAGAATGTAATAATATTCAGATTCCTGCCTTATATGAAGCAATAGATAAAAAGAAAAAAAGAATGGTGTGGATAGCATGTCCAATTAATACAAACATGGATATAATTATTTATAATGCACAAAGTTGACAGGAAATGCATTTAAATGCAATCCTTAAAATTATGTCATGAATCTGGATTGGAAATACAAATGTTTCATTTTGGCATTTAGTGTAGAGTCTCAATCCACATCATTTCACAATAAAATACAAAGGAATCCGTGATATTTAACAAAGAACAAGGCCATTGTATGAATCAATCATTTATTTGACAGCTGTCAACTTTCAATCCTTTCAGATAAGTGAAACTTTAAACATCTGATATATAGATTTTTAGTTGCGCCTGAATACACTTCACAGTAGCTTCTCGACATTAAACAACATTTTTAAAACAATCTTTCCTTGAAGGTTGTATTTGAAAAAGCTAATCCTGAAAGCATGCCCATCTGAATGAACGTGAAATCAATTAAACTGTAAGAAAGCAAAGTTTCTGATGAGCTGATCCAAATGTGACCTCAGCCTTGTGCTGTTTAAAAGAATGAGCCATGACAATTTCAGCAACAAAATGCAAAACCAGCTGTTTTAAAATGGAAGGTCTGAGTATATTCAGAGTACAATAGACAAGTTCGTAGTTAATGGTTAGGTTAGAAGTTTTAAAACACAGGGAGTCATAATACATATTTAACAGCATAGCAATCTTTTGGATTAAATGACATCCTAAATTGGGTATGCTTCCACATTTCAATTTTGTAACTTCCTCCAATGACAATACATATGGCATATATTGTTCTTCCTCCTTCCAATGAATTAATACAACTCTACAATTGTAGAGGTTTATGTTTTAGAAAGTTATACCTCCATTGATTAACACTAAAATTTTTATAATTTTAGCATGACAAGTACCTGTGCAAATATCTAATTACTGGGGTAACTGAATTGAGGGATGGGAACTGTGGAAGAAAAAAGTTGAAAGTGCTCAAAGAGTCAAATGCATTCTATTCTATTACTTATCATTAAATCAAAACAGTTTAATGCATAAGGAGACAAATTCAGTCTCTATGTAGTGAGAGAGCAGGCAGATCCTGAAAAATGCATATGAGGACACCTTGGAAGTCACAGCAATTACCTGGGAAGTTCAAAGTTATGATCACGCGGTGCCTACAACTCTCTGATAAAGTTTCTAACTTTAAGAATTGGAGATTTCGAAGGGTTTCCACTTACTTATCTTTAGAAATTAGCCAAGAAATACTAAGAGTGGTTAAAACGGCGTTTTAACATCCAAGCATAAACCAGCTGCCTCAATCATTCAAATCACCACCACATTCAGGCTCGAGAGTTCAGATGTATTATTATGAACTCCTACAGCAATCAGATACAGTAAAGAAAACAGATTCTATTGGCAGATTTTACTATCTTCAGGAATCCAGAGGGGCCATTAAATGAAAATAAAGTTGCCACAAGGAAAGTGAGTCTCAAAGAGGCTGTACCATTAACCATAGCTCACAATAATTTGAATGTTGTATATTTTATCTTCCAGAAGCATGGCAATTTACCAAATGGTGGGAGATATACTTTTCATTGGCAACTTCTATTAAAGAAATTCCAAACAAAAAGCAACAAAAATAATTAATTAACTTAAAAAAGCAACTTTAAGCTCTGTAGGTATTTACTTCATAATAGAAAAACTCAAATGAGATTTTACACTTCATTGCTGAATGTCAGTTTCTGAAATTCTCAGCTTCTACAGTATAATTTCCATTCTTTGCCACCATCTTTTGCATGTCACATCACTTATGAGACAGTCTGTAGCACACATGACATCATATTAAGAATAATAAAGTTAATAGATTTAAAACCACTTAATGAATATGAAGTGGAAGAAAACCATTTCAAAAATTATGTTCAGTTTGTGGTTAACTATATAGATAACTGCAAACATTGTAATGTTATTCAGAACATAGGTTACTAGAAATCATTTAAACATCTTTTTATTAAATTCTCTTGAATTCCATTTCATGATAGTTTGCTTCCTTAGTGAGTGCACTATGATTTTTCTACAGATTAATTAAAAGAAGAAATGCCCTTTTTGGAAGAACAGTTTACAGAGTAGCTTTATGCAAAAATACCAAGGAATTATAACAAAAATGCAGCCCCAGCAGTCATCCTGTGCACCAAAATGCAGTCAAAAAAAGTTTTCATAATTAGCTGGTTCATAATTCAAAACATGTACTCTATTTTTGCAATAAAATTTTTACTTTAAAAATAAAGTACTCTTTCTCCCCCTACGACCCACTTGTTCAGGAGAGAACCAGCAGACCTGTTCCTAGACCCGTCATTATGTTCCTTGAGCCAGCAAGATCAACAGATTTATAATGAATATTTTTTAGGCTGATAGAACCTGACAGACATCTTTTCTCCCTTCACAGGCAAAAACTCCAGCCTGCTCAGTATCTATTGCTAGAGTTTCATCTTGGATTGAATTTCTTGAATTAGCACAGTATTGCTTCTGTGTTATCAGAAAACAAAGAAAACCAAAGAACTGGCTTATATGCTCAGTATTTGCATCATTTACTGATTTCATGCAAAATCCCTGCAGTTCCAGTGTCAAAACTGAAAACATGTCTATAAAAGTGCCAGAGTTCGAATTGTTGCATCAAGGAGGAAGCTCCATTCAGAAATAGTGCATATGTTGGTTTGCAAAGCTCCATGATTAAGTGGCCTATCAAGATAAAAAGTTTGAATATCAAATTCTTGACACCAATTCAGGAGGGCACAGCAACAGGATTACAAGCAATTGTCACTGTGACTATTAATCAAAAGTTCAAAATTTTTGGAAGGTGAAGGAGAAACTTTAAACTCGTGAAACAAAGACAGAGAACCATGGAGAAATGGCACTGCTATCATTTTTGAAAACGTTTCTCAAATGTTACTTGAATACACAAAATACCTTCCACTGAATGTTGTCCAGATTAAATGAAACATTATCTTCCCCTCAAATTTATCAGCTAAATTTCTTCAAATATATTGTGCATCTATAAATGTTTGAAGGCTGAAAACAGAAGTTCCTAGAATATTACACATCCTGAGCTCCAAGTTTCATAATCAACAACAGTAAGTGCCAAATTCAATAACCATTGCTAGAGATTGGTTTAAATGTGATTGATTGCACCGAAGTAACAGTTGTTTGTCTGTTTAAATGGTTAATGCATAAGCTTTACGTAATAATAGTCCAAATAGCTTTATAAACGAGGTTAAACAATTCCATCATCATCTTCATCCCTCAAGATATCATCTTGTGCTTCAAAGTCAATACCTTGGAAAAGCCTACAAAACAAAGAAAGAGAATTACTACAAAAAAAAACTTGAATCTCTCGTGAAGGTTGATGTACTGTAACATTGGTTCAAAAAAATTAGTTTGAAAGAACCATAACAGCAGAACATATCACAGCAACTTTCAGGATAGGATTTCAATCCAGGCCTGAGACAGATTGCTGAAAAAAACCATTTGTGAAATTAGTTCTGACAGATTGAACTTGTGGACAATAACTTGTAAAAAATTTTTCAAGGAATAAGATCAACTAACAAACCAAATACATTTAATGTCTGGAGTCCTTTGTCCAGAGGGAAAATAAATATTCAGACTTGTCTATTGGGAAACAAGCAACGACTGCTTACTAGGAAATCATCTCTAATAAAATCATACAAATGCCATCTTCAAACATGCTTTCAGAAAATGTTTTCAAAATTCCTTTCAGCAATTGTTGGTTCATCATCCACCCAATTATACAAGTATGAAACAATTTCTGACCAATGCATTCCAGGGATAAAAGTAAATGAAAAGAAAACAATAACTCACCCATTTTATCTTTCAGCATAAAATATATTATCCCCTCTTGCATAGCTTAGCTCTGTCAACTACTTACTATCTGAAGAAGGGCTTATGCCCGAAACATCGATTCTCCTGTTCCCTGGATGCTGCCTGACCTGCTGCGCTTTTCCAGCAACACATTTTCAGCTCTGATCTCCAGCATCTGCAGACCTCACTTTCTCCTACTTATTTTTAAATCTAGCAGAGACTCCTGACATTTCTTGGGCCTCCATGTCAACATGAAAGTACAAGACATGGATTCATGAGCAATCTGTTCACTCCTCATTTTCATTCTCACAGATTCAATCTGATAATCCCTCCTCTCCGTTACTCCAAATCCAACACTCCAAACATGCAGTAAAATTCAATATCACTATTTTCAATGGTCACACCACAGGATACTGATGCACAAACATTTTCATTTATGGTAACATCACCACTGCTTTCACAAATATTAGATGTTGAATGTTTAGGGACCTTGAGACGGCCTTCATTATTTTATTCCCATTTTCAAGAAATTAGAGTTTTGCTACTCCATTCAGCCACTTTTCCTATCTCTCTCCCAAAGTGTCACTGACACACTCTTCTCCTGTATAAAATGCCATTCTTTTACATCTACAGGTTATGGATAAACATAGCTTTACCTGATAGCTTAGCCATTGTCCTGATTACTCAACTTTCACCTGATCAGCCACTACTAAATCTCCCTCCTCCTGTTTGGCTGCACTTTGTATAAGTAGATTCTAATCCACCAATGCTATGAGAGGCAGCTCCAACCATTGTTCTCAAATTGCAGGCTCCAAGTAATTCTAAACCAAACCACTATCCACACTTGGACATCTAAGCACCTGAAATTCTCCTTTCTTCAAGCCACACCACCTTAAAATAATTATACTTGTCACCCAAGTTCTTCTAAACATTTTTGTTTTCTACGGAATCCCTGAATTTACTATAAACAATGCCACAGGAATTCCCCAAATCAATATATTGTATGCCACATGACTAAATGGACATCATGTAATCAATAAGTAATAAAGATTTATAATTTTCTTTTCAAAAAGCATGTTGCAATTTAAGTTGAACTTACATTAAACTATCATCCACCTACCTCAATGTTTATTACAGAAGTAATTGTGACAAATATAACAATTAAATAGTATGTTAATATAGGTTCAACAACTTTACAGTTGAATATTAATTCAAAGTCACATAAAATATCTTCTGTAGATTTAAAAGACTTGCTGCAGTTTGTATGTGGTCAAGAAAAATGTGCATTGGCTGAACAGTTTTTCACCCCCGGCACCTTCCCCCGCCATCGCAAGAGGTGTAAAACCTGCGCTGACACTTCACCCCCCTCCCCCACCTCTGTCCAAGGCCCCAAAAGATCTTTCCACATTCAACAGAGATTTTCCTGCACATCCATCCACCTCATCTACTGCATCTGTTGCTCTCCATGTGGTCTCATCTACAACTAGGAGACAGAATGCCGAATTGCAGCGTGTTTCAAGGAACATCTCTGGGACACACTCAACCAACAATCCCACCACCCTGTGGCCCACTTCAACTCACCCAAGTCCTGGGCTTCCTCCATCACTAAATCCAAGCCACTAGATGACTGGAGGAAGAACGTCTCATCTTCCACCTTAGGACCCTTCAACCACATGGCATCAACGTTGACTTCACTAGTTTCCAATGACCTTCCCAGCTACCTTCCCCCCCCCACATCCCACCCCAGCCCCGCCCACCCTCCTATTTATCTCTCAACCCGCTTAAGCCCACACCCCCCCCAACCCAGATGAAGGGCTTATGCCCGAAAGGTCAATTCGCTTCAGATGCTGCCTGGCCTGCTGTGCTTTTCCAACGCCACGCTGACAATAAACAAGCTGTAAGTTACCAGGTGACAAACATGAAAACAACATGAACAATCTAGTATCACTAAGAATCTTTCACATATAACAAAAACTTACTCATTAAAGCAAGGTGATGAAGAATCACTGAAGTGACTATATGGATTTACTTTTGAGAGTGGGCATATGCAAAGCCAACAGAAGTACTGCTTACATCCAGTGCATGTCATTTTATTGCATCCATCCACCTTCTGGAAAGGAAAAGAAATGACATGTAGCAGATCAATGACAAGCCTTTTATTATAAAGGTATTACATTCTATATTCTTAACAATGATACCTCAACTGAGGTTTCAATTTCAGGCAAACATTTCGTAGCTTGTAGGGACAGCAAGCGCAGAATTGATTGTTGCAAGCTCCAAGAATGCTGCAATTTATTGAAATAGGAATGCTATAAAACATTCCATGACATCCTGAAAGTAAAGTACTGAAAATACTTTAAGGGTTCCCTGTTGCAAAGAGGTTTCATCATCCACCGGTTTCCTTATCTCAACTTTTTCACTTCACAACAATCATGGGGAGAGTTCAGCCATTTCCTTATAGAACTGAAAGGATTAAAAAAAATTACACTGGTCTATTCTCACATGATTTCATAGCTGTTTTAACACTGTTTTCATAACCAAATTGTATATGCATTCTTACAAGTAGCTTTATCTGAGCCTTGAAATTTCTAAAAATGGATTCTTAACAATCATCAAACTTGTTTAGTTTAATTAGTAAAAGAGAAATATAATTTTTTTGCCAATTTTTTTAATGAATTATTTAATCGCAAGGAATGTCAAAGGAAAACATATAACTGTGTTGTAAATAAAAAAATCTAGATCAGGCGATCCAAACCACAACTACAGAAATTCATTTGTGTTGAGGCAAATTAAAGTTAAAACAGTGAATTCCTATGAACTAGAGACATAGAAATAAAAAAAAACAAAATTGGACACGAAAAAAACATTCCAAAACAATGCAAAAATTACCATTAGCAAAATTAACAAAGTTTCCGATCAGTTTAAATTTCTGATAAAAGGTTTATCCTAAGTTTAAAATAAAACAGCTTTTCATAAAGATATAAAGTTCAGTGAAATTATCTTGGTACTTTATAAAAAGAACATTATCGTATGTCTTCAACCTGTATGTTTGTACCACAACGGGGACATGGCTTTGAGTTCTTATCAAGCCAATCCTGGCTGCATAACTCCTCTACAGCTCTCTGAAGCATTCTGCGCCCATAAGATTTTTCCAAACGCAACTTTTCAGATTCGTCTGCATTCAAATACTCATCACGCAGTGCAGAAAGTTTCTCTGCAAAAAACAAAATAACCAGCTAATTCAAAAATTTCTTATCCTGTTGCCAGTCTAATAAAAGTTTAGGTGCGAATGACAATGGGATTCAAATTGCAGACTACACGAATCAATATCTGTTGCGTACAATCTCAGGTACTAAAAGGATTATGTAGAAATCCAGAAATATGACCATTTGAAATGACAAATTATACAGTTATCACCACCAAACCAAATAAAACAAGCCAATAATTTGTGCCATTTCCCTCCAATGTGTGCAGGTCAGGTGAATTGGCCATGCTAAATTGCCTATAGTGTTAGGTACATTAGTCAGGGGTAAAAGTAGGGGAATGGGTCTGGGTGAGTTACTCTTTGGAGGGTCGGTGTGGAGTTGTTGAGTTGAAGGGTCTGTTTCCACATTGTAGGGAATCAAATTGAATTGAATCTCTTGCATGATGCTTTTTGACCAGATTCACCCCACTGCACTGCTGATCAGAGAATCAGCTTAATGCTCCATGGCCTAAACATATTTTACTTTTGTACGTGAATCATAAGTAAAACCAATTTTTAAATAAAATTTCAATCAGCGTGGCTAAAAATCAATTTCAATTGGAATACTGAACAGTTTAAGTAATAGATAACAACCAACATTTTGTACCTATTTCCACAATACTACAATTCTACAAGTGAAGATAATGATGACTGAAAGTTGATATAAGTTTCTACTTTCCATTTAATCCTAACAGCCACTGGGAACAGAATTATTTCATCCCTTCACCCCGAACAATGGAAACCAGGTTACTTCTTAAATATATAATGCAACAAAATAAATTATTTTTAAAAGCATTGGCTGAGTACACTGTGTCAAGGAAAATTTCACATTTGTGAGCAACCCAGTTAGTTTAAGCAATAACTTGAACGGTAATTCCAGATCAAAACCTGTCATAGCATGCATATGGATTGTGAACATGCCCGAAGCAGAACATCTCACTTTGTCCATATTGTGTTAAGAATCATGAACATTCCTTCCATAATGTGTTGCATAAGAAGATGGTTCTGGAAGAATTAATGTTGAAGCTACATTAACTCCACTCAATCTGATGATGCCACACAGTCTTTGGTAGAAACAGGGAGTTATACGTTAACCTTCGAATAAAGGCAAAACATGAAGAATGCTGGAAATCTGAAACAAACATTGAAATTATTGGAGAAATGCAGCAGGTTTGACAATATCTGAGGATAACCAAAGTTAACATGGAGAGCAGTTGGATCCCTTTGATGCAACAAAACATCTTGTTCAAAAAGACGAGTGTTTCTTCTGTTAAACTCACCATTCAGAATTAAACAGGCTCTAGGTACTGCATAGACAAAGGAGGATTGATGTCAGTGAACTTAACAAATCTTCCTTACCCTATACCACATATTGGCCAAGGTGCCTGCAGTGACAAGCAGGGCAATGCTGCATTGTGGTCCAGTTAGAACACCATTTCAGGTTAGGTTACAAATGCTAGCGCATGTGCAGTGTGGCAGCATGACCAGCTGTGCACATTCTAATCATTTTTTAAACAGTGAAACAACCCCACCATTTATAAAATAAATAACCTTTTCAAAATTGGTCTCCTTTTTGTGCCAAAAGTAAAGACATGACACGAAAGGGAAGTTAACTAGAGCCCAAAGATGGCCAGAGACAATTGAATCATAAAAGTTACTACCTTCAGAATACTGGTCAGACAAGTGCTTGGAAGGAAGAGCCTCCAGGCAGCAGAGATGCTGTTATTACCAGTATCCAGGTTGTCAGGACTTGAGAAGTTCTGAGTAGCTAAGGCTGGAGTGGAAGGTCGCTAGCTCTGTTTAGGGAAAATGCTCTCTATTACAGAAACAGTATAGACATTGGTTGGGGAGCTAGGGCTCACTGAAGTTCCAGAGGCTATTTTGTGGCTGAGAATTGGAGCGAAGGAGGCCCACAAGCAATATATGCTTAGTGCACCAGAGACAAATTGAGGTTCACAAAAACAGAGGAGCCAGCTAAGTGAAGACAGCTGACTACAAAATAGCTGAATTCATGCAGTGAGTAGGCGCTAAAGTGTAGCCTTAACAATCCATGGAAGCACTGCTTCAGGAAAAGGATCAGTGGGAGGTAAGCAGTTGTTCAGATAGTCTGTGACAGCAGCATTAAGGAAGTATCAAGGTTAGGTCTTCAAAAATGAAGTATTAAAACTTATCTCTTTTACAAGGAATTCTAATGAGATTTGTTAGCCTGTCGTGTCACTGACATGTGGGGTGGGATGCTTAGAACCTGGTATTTGACATGGTCTGGGATATCTGACCACAGCTTATCTGTTACTCTTATTTATCTCAGTAATTCTGGATAGTGGAGTTCAAGTTGAATGGTACAGAAATCCATACTAACTTTCTAAAATCAACCCACCTTTCATCATGTAACTACTAATTTTGTTCCATTTCTTCCCCCCTCCATCAATCTCCAGATCAAAATTCTGGGATACATCTTAATTATAATCACTATCATGATTACTTTAAAAATAATCATTAACTTATTTAGTTGACAAGTTCATTTTGTCATGTAATAAGTTTAAATCATGTGGATTTTGTAGACACTAATTTTCAGTGAATGCATTCAGTACATTTTTGTATGGGAAATGAGAGTTGTACAATTTAGAGTCAGAACTGTACAGCACATAAACAGACCCTTTGATCCAACTCATCCACGCTGACCAGATACTGCACATTAATCTAATCCCACTTGCTAACATTTGGCCCATATTCCTCTAAACCACCTTCCTATTCATTCATCTGTTAAATGTTCCAATTGTATCCGCCCCCACCACTTCCTCTGAGGCTCATTCCATACACATACCACCCTTTTAAATCTTTCCCCTCTTACCTTACAAATATACCCTCTAATTTTGGACTCCCCCACTCTGGAAAAATAACTGAATATTCACCCTATCTATACCCCTCATGATTTTATAAACCTCTATAAGGTCACCCCCTCAGCCTCTAATGCACTAGGAAAAATAGCCTGGCTGTTCAGCCTCTCCCCATCTCTCAAACCCTGCAACACTGGCAACATGCTTGTAAATCTTTTCTGAACCCTTTCAAGTTTCACAACATCCTTCTGAGATGTTAAAGGGCTAATTTGTTCTGCTGACATTTAAGAAATTGAATGTCCCAGGGGGTGTGTTTTTCTATCTTGCAGACAGGATGTGACAATCTAATCATACTCTAAATGCTACAGTTTAAGGAATAACCTAATCACGCATTGTTTCTGGAAATACTCTAATCATTTTATATTGTTTTTGGGTGGCATGTGACTATAGCAGAGTGGCAAGGGGTTGTGTCTTGCATGCATAACTGACTGATGTAAAGTCCTGTATAAAGGGAGGGCAGTTCCCTTGTTCAGAGAGCCTCGCTTGACATGCTCCATAAACATCGCCAAGTGTTAAGTGATCCTCCAAAAGTTTGTACTTTGCTTGAACAAATTGTGGCTGGTCACAGAAGTTGACATATTGCAGCTGCATCAAGCGTGCAAGAATCTCAAGAAGGGAACCTAACATTTGGCGATGAGAGTCAGATTCCAACATATATGAAGCTTCTAGGCAGACTGAGTAAGTGATTGCCTGTGTGACAGCAACGTGAGATGGATGAGCCAACTAGGTAGGATTTATGTTGATCTCGCTCACTAACCTATCTCACTCAGTTGACCCCTCGTTCTCCAGGACTCTGTAGTGACAGCATCTCTGAGATAATGTATGTACTTGTATGCCAATGAGTTTCTTCCAGGGAGGTTAAAGTCCCCCTGGAATTTGGAGGTTAGAGTCTTGTAACAGTGGGGTTTGAGGCTCCGGAACATAGTACATAATATAAAGGATAACTACTGTGTCTGTCTCAATCACCCTGCCTTCGACCAGTTTTTAAGAGGGGAAATACCCTACCCTGAAGTGCATGTGGAGACTGAGGACACTGAACTAGTACATAGAGAGAAGTTTGGAAGTTGAGACTAAAAAATATGGGACAGACATTGGATAAATCAGGTGTTGGAGCCCCTTTGCAACAGTTATGCCGGAATGACCCTCAAAATAAGGAAAGGTTCAGGCGTCCGTCAGGATGTTTAAATAAAAAAATTGGGAAATGAAATTTGGCTGATACGAGGAACTTGGGACATAGATAAATGTTTAAAAGCAGAGGCGGCAATTTGGAAACGTAATACAGGGACTAAATGGAAAACTTTAGTATCAGTGTGGAGAAAGGTTGAGGAAATAACAAATAAATTTAAACAGACCAGCTGGGAGAATAATACTCATTAAAGGAGGGATTAGAGTGTATGATCATGAGGGAAACACTTAGTCTTGGGGAGGTGCTGAAGAGTCAGCGTAAGGATTATGATATAAGTAGAGAAAAACAGGAAAAACTGAGCAAGGAGAAGCAAAATAAGGAATCAGGGTTGAAATGTCAAACTGGACTATCAGGTGGGAATAAAATGGAGGTACCTCCTGACATGTCTGGTCTGCCAATAACGTTCAAAGTAACACCACCAATGACCAGCTAGGGTTACAATGTGGATTTCTGACCTCCTCTGAGGCACCTAGTCAGAACTCACTGTGTCTAAAATATCCTCAAAGTCTCCTCCTCCCCGAGCAATTGGCCAGAATCATATGTGCTGCCTATGTAATGGACAATACAGACATCAGCAATGGCAATGCCAGAGCCGATCGAGCTTCCTAAGACGCAGCAACAGCTTGCAATTCTATTGTGTCCTCTGTGAACTGGCAGACACTAAATAGATCACCTGCCTTGCAAACAACTAGCACACCATACACTGTTTCTGTGCAGCGTTTACAGGGGGATACCCTGACCCAGAAAAACAAATATGGAAGACGCATGGGTGTTCGCACTCTGTCAAAAGGCCTCTGGATCACTCCAGTTTGCCAGTGTATGTACTTGATGCTTTGTTACTAATGCTTATTGACTGTCTTCATACTGATACCTACTTTGGCAAGGAGGGAAAGAGAGAGGAAATGCAAAGATACTTTCAGCAGCTAACATAGTCTCTGAGATTTCTGCATTCACAGGTAAAGCACACTTTCGGACCACCGTCCGCCCCTCCACATCTGATCCAAGTCCACTCCACTCACCCAGACCCCTGGAAATATTACCCATTGTGCACTCTGCACCAAGTCACATTCTGGGAACCTTGCTCAGTGCTTCTGATAGACAATTGAGCCTGGAACGTATCACACCCATCCTGCTCTCCCAGTACCAGCACCGCTTGCCCAGAGCAAGGGGACACAATGGATTCAATCAGCTCCCCAGTCATGAACATGAAAAGTGACGAAGCTATCAACAATGAAGAGGAAGTATGCATGCTTTTTGTCAGTGGCATTCCCCTGAATAATAAACCACGTGAGCTTTACCTTTTCTTTCGACTATTTAAGGGATATGATGATTCACTGATCAAGCTAACATCCAAACAGGCAGTTGGTTTTGTTACATTTGACAGCAGAGTGAAAGCAGAAGCAGCAAAGAATGCATTAAAATGGCATTCGATTTGATCCCGAAAATTCTCTGGTTGGAATTTGCAAAGGTAAACACGAAGATGGCCAAATGAAAACTGATGGCCATACGTAGCCCCATAAATATGCACTCTATCTTGGGAGCACATTTCATTGCACTGGACCCCTACGACCTTGCAGGAACCACACTGATCCCTGCATCTCCTGAAGCTTGGGCTCTGTCTGCACTGTACACAACAGAACTGACCCCTGCCAGACTGGATTTTGTTTTCAGGTTGGACTTCACTGAAGGAGATTTTGAATAATTGGCACGTTTTCACTCAACTTGGAGGGGTTGGATGGTCACTAAGGACTATGGGTTTAAGAACTTTACTGGTAAACACTTCTTTTTTCCACGTGGGAGGATCCTAGGGATTCTATCTACTGCATGGATTAGTAATTCTTGTGGTTATAGTCATTGTGTATTGCGTGTCAATAACTTGCTTAAATGCTGGCTGTCAGATTCTTATGAATAAGCTGGCAGCACCTTTTTCAGCCCCATTTAGTCAGTTATCATGGAATGACAAAAGCAGGGAACGAGATGTAAGAATTTGATGTCTGGAGGCAGGGGTTTCTGTCTTGCAGGCAGGATATGACAATTTAATCATGTTTTGTAAATGCTGCAGTTTTAAAGGAATACAACCAAATCGCGCACACTGTCTCATGGAATAATACCGAATCTCTCACTGTCTCAAGGAATAATTTAATCACACACTGTTTCTGGAAATAATCTAATCACGTTACATTGGTGGCATGTGACTATGGGGGAAGTGGCAGGGGGTTGTCTTGCATGCATGAGTGACTGTGATGTAAAACCCTGTATAAAGGGAGGACAGTTCCCTTGTTTGGAGAGCCTCGCTTGACATGCTCCGCAAGCATCACGAAGTACGTTAAGAGATTCTCCAAAAGTTTGTACTTGCTTAAATAAATTGTGGCTGTTCACAGAAGTTGACGTATTGGAGTTGCAACAAGTGTGTCAGAATGTCAAGAGAATCTAACATTTCCTATAGCGGGGAGACCAGAACTGAACGCAATATTCCAAAAGTGGCCTAACAATGTCCTGCACGGCCGCAACGTGACATCCCGACTCCTACACCTCAATGTATTACAAATAAAGGCAAGCGTACCAAATTTAGATGGTGCTACTCGTAAAATCAAAGCTCATCTGCACTTTCACACTTACTGTTTGTATCACTGATCTCATCATTGGAACAGGAGTAGGCCATTCAGTCCATCAGGACATTAACACCAATCGATGCAATTACAGCTGATCAAAGACTTACCTTTTACACAACCCATCCCCACAACCCATAGAACCATTCCAGAGAGCTGTTTAAGAGTCAACAAGATCACTGTCAGTCTGGACACACATGTAGGACAGATTTCTTTCCTGAATGCATATTAGTTAATCAGATGGATTTTTACAACAACTGTTAAATGATCACCACTAGGCTAGCTTCAATGACCAGATTTTCATTGAAATTTCATCATTCACCATGCTGGCATTCAAACCCATATTCCAAGAGCATTAGTCTGGATCACTAGATTAGTGACAAAATACACCTCAACTGTCCTTTGAGCACATAAATCACCATTCATCCCTTAAAACATTTTCAAATCAGTGAGTGTTCACATTTTAATCCAAATGAACGTGGAGTTCCAAAAGTGCAACATAACAATTACTTAAAAGATAAAATCATGTGAAAATACTGCTTACCTGCTTTTAATCTGCATGGAGAAATTCCATGATAAGCCATTTCACATAATGCACAAAAAGCATAACGACATCCTGGACAGACGCCCATGGTGTTTCCAGGCTCAAGCATCACCACTGACTTGCAAACAGTACGAGGGCAATATACTACATCTGTCATTAGATCCAATGTAGACTGAAGGAGAAGGCGGTCATACCGTGCAAATATCTCCTCACTGACGAGATCTTTTACCTGTAATGATGCAATACTTTCAAATGCTAAAATTTAAACTCCAGAAATTCAACTGAATCTAATGGACAAATTTCATTTTTTATTTTCTCAATTTAGAGAACTTCTGAAGTAGATATTAATTTCCCATCATTTTCTAGACCAGATTATTTGTCTAGTTATTTAAAAATTCTGCTAAAATGAAATTTTGAATGTGTTAATCAGTAATTCAAAATACACACATTGTCAATCATACTGCTAGTATTCCAATACAATTGTAACAATCAGGCAGATTTGTGGCAGAGTGGCAGTGTTTCATCGTGGTAGAATAAAACACATTCTTCTTTGTAGCCTGATCTACTCTTTCATTCAGTACTTGGTAAATGGTGATAAATGCAGAAAATGGGATAACTAAGGGCTGCACGGTGGCTCAGTGGTTAGCACTGCTGCCTCACAGCACCAGGGCCCCAGGTTTGATTCCAAACTTGGGCAACTGTCTGTGTGGAGTTTGCACATTCTCCCCACGTCTGCATGGGTTTCGTACAGGTGCTCCGGTTTCCTCCCACAGTCCAAAGATGTGGAGGGATATGGGCTGGGTGCTGGCAGATGGGACTAGATGGGTTGGGATATGTGGTCGGCATGGACGGGTTTGACCGAAGGGTCTGTTTCCATGCTGCACATCTCTATGACTCTATGTGCCGGTCAGGTGAATTGGCCATGCTAAATTGCCCATACTGCTAGGTGCATGAGTCAGAGGGAAATGGGTCGAGGTGGATTACTCTTTGGAGGGTCGGTGTGGACTGGTTGGGCCGAAGGGCTTGTTTCCACACTGTAGGTAATCTAATCTGGACAAGTATATTCACATTAATATAATGAAGTCAAAATTTTGTCAATAAGCAGAGCCAACGATCAGGTGATTGTGTGCTCAGTCTAAGTAGTGCCCAGCCTATTTGCTTGCTAACTTGTCCAAAAGTCTTGTTATCTGCCCAGAATACGCAATAATCTGTCTGGTTGATCAAACTCTGTTAAAAATCATGTTTAATTGAAATTTCCTAAGATTTGCCAGTCAGTACAACGATGCTTGCATGTTCACAAATACTGTTCAGAAGTAGAGCTGGGAATCAGATATGGAAGTTGACCCAATAGCAAAGAATAAAATACTTAGGGCAGCATAAGAATTAAGCAAGGAGTTGAAGAGAAGGGAACCAAAGATTGTATAAAGGACCTGCAACTTAAAGTCATATAAGAGTAGTGGCACAAAGCTGGACAAAAAGAAAAACAGCTTGGAAAATTGGACTTCGGCACAGGATTAGGCCATGCTGCTCCACCATTCGATGAGATCATGGCTGTGGTTTCAACACAAACTTCTTGTTTATCCCCCATAACACAGAGGATGTGGTGACTGTGTCAAATACCGTGAAGGGAAAGTGCCAATATGACACCCCTATTCAAAAAGGGAGGAGGCAAAGTGTGGGAACTACAGGCCAATTTGCCCAACATCTTTGTTGAAAAAATGTTAGAATCCATTAAATAGCAGCACATTTGGAAAGTTATAATCTAATCGAATTGGCATGGCTTCATGAAAGGAAAGTTGTACCTGACTAACTTATTACTGTTTTTCAAGGAAGTCTCAATCAGAGTGGATAGAAGAGAACCAGTGAATGTGTTGCATTTGCTCTTCCAGAATATGTTTGATAATGTACCTCTCAAAAAAAGGTTAAACAGCCCATGGTGTTGAAGCTAGCATGGAGAGAGAAAATTAGCTAATAGAAGGGACAACTGGGTGGTGATGAGAGGTTCTTTTTCAGGTTGGCAACCTGCAACCAATACAGTTCCACAGGGATCAGTGTTGAGACCACAATAGTTTTTAATAGATACGTAAGACTTGGAAAAAGGAAGCAAATGTACTGTAGACAAATTTGTAGACAAGAAAACTAGGGAGTTGTCGGGGGATAGAAATAATTTATAGACAGATAGTAATAGGTTAAGTGAGCAAAAAGTTGGCAAATGGCATATAAATGTGAGAAAGTGTGAAGTTGCTTGTTTTGGAAGGGGGAACAAAAGATTATTATCTAAATGGAGAAAAACTGCAGAAAGTTGCAACATAAAGGAAGTTGGAATAGAAAACTAACACATAAGTGCATCAGGTAATCAGGAAGGATAATGGAATGTTGACCCTTATTTCAAGGCAATTGGAGTATCAAAATAAAAAAGTCCTACTGCAACTGTATAAGGGCCTGGTAAGACCACATTTGGAGTAATGTGAACAGTTTTGGTCCCCTGATTCAATAAAGATACTGTTTCATTGGAGGCAGTTCAGAACAGATTCATGAGGATGATTCCCAGTATGGAGGGTATGTCTAATAAGGAAAAGCTAAACAGGTTTGAATTCGATTCACTGGAGTTCAGAAGAATGAGGAGATCCTGTTGAAATATACAGGATTCTTAAGAGGATGCATTCCCTAATGGGAGACCCTACGACCAGAGGGCATAGTTACAGAATAAAGGGGCACAAATAAAAGACATAGATAAGGTGGAATTTCTTCTCTCAGAGGTTGTGTGTCTTCGGAGCTTTTGACACAGAGGGTTATGTATTGAAGGCTGAGAAGGATTCTTGATCAGTAGGGGAAAGGTTACTGGGAGAAGGGCACAAAGTTGTCAAAGTAGCATTGGATCAGCCACGATCGTATTAAATGATGGAACAGGCTCATGGTGCCAAATGTACCACTCCTATTGCTACTTCTTATTGTCTTAGGTCAAGACGACAATACTGATAATGCATGGCAAGAGTACAATGGATGTGATAAAATGATTTCTAACTTTTGCCAAAGTTGATTTTGGTGCAAGGAACAGGTGAAAGTTGAACTGAAGACATGGAAACAAGGTTAAGAGATGTGTTGGGAAATAAAAATATGCTTAAGTAACTTGGAAAGTATAGTGAAGATTCAGGTAAAGAAAATATATAGGAATCTAAGTGAAACCATTTTCTAAACAACATCATATTCATAATTCACTTTGCTTGCATATTTCTATATTAGTTAAAAACAAATTACAAGCAATTTCAGTACTCTGAAAAATGCTGTCTCTGTTGTGTCTATGCGTCTGTAACATATCGGGCTTGCAGGAAAGTGAGATAAATGTGGTATCATATATAATCTCTAAACTGCCATTCTTACTTTGATAGGTTTAATTCGAGAAAACATATTGGGAACTTACAGCTTGCTGACTTGTTCACTTGTTAACTGATAATACCTTTGGAAAGCCCATTAACTCATTTTAAACACCAGAAGTGCTGCTTATGTAAATGCTTTTAGATTTTTAAATGCCCTGACTTTAGTACAAAACAGCATCTCTACTTCTACCCTGTCAAGCTTCATAATCTTGAATGCATTGCAGTTTATATTTTAGTGAAAACAGTCAACACAATTCGCCTTCTCCAAGTTAGTCAGAAACAAAGTGATGGAGTGCTGGACCTGACTGATTAAAGAGAGATAGGTTGTGGATGTTCAATCTATTCACGGTAAGAGAGAGGCACTCATGTGAGCTCTGGAGTAGATCACCATGCCAGAGCAGCAATTGGTCATAGTTCACATCAGAGAGGAATAGGGGTTTCTGGATTATACTCTCCATAATGTGTTGGCCAAGTTGAGCATTAGACATTCAGAATATAGCTCAATGACATCCAAAAAAATAATAGGAAAGAGACAGGACTCAAAAATAAGGGAACTCCCAACTTTAGAAAGTACATAGCACTGGACAAGTATGAGGTGGATAGCAACAGTAATTGAGAGAACAGCAGTCAATAATAGTCAGATAAATTTTGATATATATGTTCAGAGTGTCACAGCTTATGCTTGGTTCCTTAGTGCAATAGCGCAACATGTTATGGAACAGGTTGAAAACTCTAGAAAGGGTTACAGCAACCAAAACTAATGAAGTAAATTTATGATAGTGCACAGATGGTTAAGAACTTGAGCCAGGACTTGTATAAAAAGAACTCAAGCACAATTGAAATGTGAAGCTTATTTAAGGAACAGTTACTGTGCATCCTTGATAAGAATGTACCTGTCAGGCAAGGAGGAAGTGGTCGAGTGAGGGAGCCGTGGTTTATGAAGGAAGTTTAATCTCTTGTCAAGAGAAAGATGACGACTTATGTTAGGATGAGATGTGAAGGCTCAGTTAGGGCGCTTGAGCGTTACAAGCTAGCCAGGAAAGACCTAAAGAAAAAACTAAGAAGAGCCAGGAGGGGGCATGAGAAGTTGTTGGCAGATAGAATCAAGGAAAGCTCTAAAGTTTTCAATAGGTATATCAGGAATAAAAGAATGACGTGAGTAAGATTAGGGATAATCAAGGACAGTAGTGGGAAGTTGTGTGTGGAATCCAAGGAGATACAAGAAGCACTGAATGAGTATTTTTCATCAGTAATCACACTGGAAAAAAAGTAATGTTGTTGAGGAGAATATTGAGATACAGGCAAGTAGACTAGATGAGATTGAAGTTCACAAGGAGGTGGTGTAAGCAATTCTGGAAACTGAAAATAGATAAGCCCCCTGGGCTGGATGAGATTTATCCTAGAATTCTCTGGGAAGCCAGAGAGGAGACTGCAGAGACTTTGGCTATGATCTTTATGTCATCATTGTTTACAGGAATTGTACCAGAAGACTGGAGGATAGCAAATGTTGTCCCCTTGTTCAAGAAAGGGAGCAGAGACAACCCTAGTAATTATAGACCAATGAGCCTTACTTCAGTTGTGGGTGAAGTGTTGGAAAAGGTTAGAAAAGAGATAGGATTTATAGTTATCCAGAAAGGAATAAGTTGATTAGGGACAGTCAATACAGTTTTGTGAAGGGTAGATCGTGCCTCACAAACCTTATTGAGTTCTTTGAGAAGTTGACCAATCAGATGGATGAGTAAAGCAGTTGGTGTGGTGTACAACACAGATTTCAGTAAGGCATTTGGCATGGTTCCCCATGGGAAGCTTTTGCGCAAAATATGGACTCATAGGATTGAGAGTGATTTAGCAGTTTGGAACAGAAATTGGCTAGCTGACAGAGGGTGGCTGTTGATGGGAAATGTTCAGCTTGGAGTTCAGTTATTAGTGGTGTTCCGCAATGATCTACTTTGGGACCACTGCTGTTTGTCATTTTTATAAATGACCTGGATGAGGGTGTAGAAGGGTGGGTTAGTAAATGTACTGATGACATTAAGGTCAATGGAGTTGTGGACAGCGATGAAGGATGTTGCAGGTTTCAGAGGGACATAGATAAGCTGCAGAGCTGGACTGAGAGGTGGCAAATGGAGTTTAATGTGGAAAAGTGAGAGGTAATTCACTTTGGAAGGAGCAATGGGAATAAGGAGTATTGGGCTAATTCTAAAATTCTTGGTAGTGTAGATGAGCAGAGAGATCTCTGTGTTCATGTACATTGATCCTTGAAAGTCATCACCCAGATTGACAGGGTTGTTAAGAGGCATATGGTGTGTTAGCATATTGGTAGAGGGATTAAATTTCAGAGCCACGAGGTCATGTCACAGCTGTACAAAACTCTGGCACGGCTACACTTGGGAGTATTGTGTACAGTTCTGATCACCACATTATAGGGAGAATGTGGATGCTTTGGAAAGGGTTCAGCGGTATTTACTAGGATGTTGCCTGGTATGGAGGGAAGGTCTTAAGAGGAAAAGCTGAAGGACGTGAGGCTGTTTTCATTAGACAGAAGGTGGATAGGTGACTTAATTGAGACACAAGATAATCAGAGGGTTAGATGACAGCCTGTTTCCTCGGACAATGACAGCTAGCACAAGGCGACATAGCTTTTAATTGAGGGGTGAAAGATGTCAGAGATGGTTTCTTTACTCAGAGTAGTAGAGGCGTGGAACATCATGGCTGCAATCGTAGTATAATCGCCAAATTTAAGGACGTTTAAATGGTGGCTGGATAAACATATGGATGAAAATGGAGTAGTGAAGGATAGATAGACTTCAGATTGGTTTCACAGGTCGACGTAATATCGAGGGCCGAAGGGACTGTACTGTGCTCAAATATTCTATAACTCAAGGGTGACAATCTCTTGACTGTTCCTTAGACCATGGGCAAGTTAAGGAAAAGAAGATTAGAAAAGTCAACACTGGCTCCAGAGCTGGTCAAACATAGGAAAGATTGATATTCTCATGGCTTTGCCACACAGACATTGTTTGACACACAATATGTCCATTCAAGAAAAGATGATTGTCACCTGAAATTAAATGACACCTTTCTATTATCCTTACAGAGAAGGCAAATAGGTGAGTGAAGGGGTAAATTTAAACTAATAATTGCAGAAAAATTAAGAATTAAGCTTGAAAATGAGGGAGAAAAAAAAAAAGTGTAGTTAATGAGAAGTGGTATCAAAAAACGTTAAACAAGCAAACCAGGAAAAACTGAGTCTGAACTGAGCTATGAATGCACAGGACTGCTACTAGAATCTTGTTCACAAACCAAGAAAAGAACTTCAATTTGATTCTGGAAAATGCGATGCTCAGGAAACTCCCCATGCCACCCACTCAATGCTGGAGATTCCAGAACTCTCCATATACTGTACATTTTCAATATTTTTCCACCATGCTTTCTGTATGACATGAAACTATTTGTCCTGTATGGCATGAAACCATTTGTCCTATCACCTAGTAACTAAGGATTATTTTCACAATCGCTTTGTAGTTCTGTATTGGATTACTTAATAGCACAAATTCTCATACCAACAATCTGTAGCCAACTTTTTATTCCATCAAGTGCAAATTCAAGACATAGTTTAAAAGATTTTGTGCGCAATAATGGACGGTGTAGATAAAGCATAATGGCTGGAATACAACAGTTAGAAACGTGTGTAAGAAGTATAAACACACAATGAATTTTAGAGCAGCTGTGGATTAGTCCGGTTTGGCCAATTTTTAGGGTAACTTATTAACATCCTGACAAACAGTAGTTTCATGCTGGTATGATAGTGTGTTTATCCTGTAGAAATAAACTAAACAGCAAGTAATTATAAAGCTTAAAATTCAAAAACGCTTACTTGAGCAGGTGTGGCAATGGAAGTACACTTTGGCTCAGGACAATTAAGGCACTGAACATTCCCATCACGGATTTGTATCTCAAAGTATTCTTTCAAACAGGCCTTGCAATATACATGGCTACACTCCTTAAAGTGCATGCAGTCAATACCCAGCTTTTCACAAAAGCATACACTGCAGGTGAAAATCTTGCCATTAAAGACTTTTTGTTTCTGACTCTGATCAAAGTCCAAAATTTCACGTAAAACACAAGCACATGACTCCACATCCTGGATAGCTCTCGGGTCAAGCGGAAAGTCTTGCAAGTTCTTCAGTTTGTCCTCTGATCCAAATTCATTATGCTTATTGTTAGAAAAAGTATTTTCAGAATTCTCTTCAATGTTTCTTTTGATTTCTAATGGAGACTCAATTTGCAAAAAGGAGAGCGTCTCTTCTTTTAAGAACTGCATCCATGAAAATAATACTACACAATTGTCATTTTCTTTCCAAATTCTATCCAGGCAAGAACAAAGTGCAGAGAGCTGTTGGGAGACAATTGAGCAGGTTAAGCAACACAGGAAAAGAAAACAAGGACCAAAATTTGAGGTAGCAGAGAAGGAAGGCACTCACTGCTTGCCTCAAACATGGACTGCTAACAAAGTCTATGGTGTGTTCTTTTTCCCTTTCCCTTTCCTGAGGGGCAATTTAAATCTGGCACCATGACAAAAGGAAATTTCTTGGCGTTTAGTAAAAGTAACGCCTACAAGCAGGTAGGCAAGCAATCACTGAAGCATTCACAAACAGCAATCCAGGCAGTTAAAAGCATTCAAAGTCCTTGACACTTAACTTACATTTCTAGATAAATAGAAAAAAGAAAGTGACAATTAGATTTTGAAACCACAATAAGAACACAAGAAATTGGAGTTCGAACAAACTATTGGTCCTTAGAGGCTGCTCCAACTTTCAAGATTAGAATCTGGAATTGAGTTGGCTAAAACTATTCATATTTCCTTACCCCCTTAGCAGCCAAAAATCTATGCACTTCTATTTTGAATAGTTCCACAGCTTTCTAAGCAAGGAGAAAATTTTCTTCATCTCAGCTTTAAAGTATCCTAACATCCTTATCCTAACATGTTCTAATATGGTACAGGATACCATTCAAGAGGGGGCAGCAAGGAGGAATATATCTGTTGGCTGATTTACATTGACATTCATAATCCTCCCTTTCACAGTCAGTTTATCATATCCCACATTAATCGCTGTGGCCTGGACTCTGCTCTTTGGTCCACGATATCTCCCAAACTTTGAGCTCTTTGTCTCCACAAGTCAGTTTAAAATCTTCTCTCCTATATGTATCCTGGCCGGTTAGCTCAGTTGGTTAGAGCATGGTGCCAATAACGCAAAGGTCGCGGGTTCGGTCCCGGGTTCGGTCCCCATACGGGCCATTCCGTTGTGGGCGGCACAGTGGTTAGCATTGCTGCCTCACAGTGCCAGAGACCTGGGTTCAATTCCCGCCTTGGGCAACTGTCTATGTGGAGTTTGCACATTCTCCCAGTGTCTGCCTGGGTTTCCTCCGGGTGCTCCGGTTTCCTCCCACAGTCCAAAGATGTGCATGTTAGGTGAATTGGCCATGCTAAATTGGCCCGTAGTATTAGATGAAGGGGTAAATGTAGGGGAATGGCTCTGTGTGGGTTGCTCTTCGGAGGGTCGGTGTGGACTTGTCGGGCTGCAGGGCTTGTTTCCACACTGTAAATTATCTAAGATAATCCTAGTTGTGCAATTAGCAAGAACATTGGCCCTTGCATGTTCAGGTGCAGACCCATTTACATAGATCCCACTTTCCCCAGGCCTAGTGCCAGTGCACCACAAACCAGAATCTATTTCTTACATGACAATTCTTAAACCACTCATTAAATTTTTTTAATCTCTTATCCCAGATCCAATTTGCACATGGTTCATGTAATAATCCAGAGATTATGATCTTTGAAGCCCTGCTTAAGGGCTTTTGCCCGAAAAGTCGATCTTCCTGCTCCTAGGATGCTGCCTGACCTGCTGTGCTTTTCCAGGACCACATTAATCTTGATTTTTTCTTGTTAAATATAATGTTTAACTGTTCATACTGATGATGCATAGCCACCTGTATCTCACCTGCATCACTGGTAACTAGATGGATCACAATGACTTGATCTTTCCCCTGCCATTGCAAGTTCTTCTCGATCCCTGAGGAAATGCCCCAAATCCTGGCACCTGGAAGGCAGCACAGCCATTTGGGCTCATGCTCTTTGCAGGGAATGGTGTCAATCCCCTTCACTACAATGGACCAATTACCACTACAGTCTTTCTTACTGCCCCTCTTCATTGGCCTCCTGTACCACTGGGCCACGGTTAGTTAGCTCATCCATCCTGCAGTCCTCAGACTCATCCAAACAAGGTGAAAGAACATCAAATTCACTGGCCAATTGTGAAGGCTAGGCTCCTCTGATCTGCTTAGTTGTAGTCACATGCTTTAGTTCCTGAACATTGACCAAAGCAAACAATCCAATCCCAAGAGGTGTGACTGTATCATGGTACAAAGAATCCAGGTAACTTCCTGCCTCCATGATATGTTGCAGTGACGGTGATTCAGCCTACAGTTATATTAAGTGGAGTTTGTCAAAATTCAAAACAGTAATTCTTATAGGAGCACAGACAGGAGATTCTGCAGCTGTGTGAGCATGAATTTAGGATGGTACGATGCCTACCAGATGCCAGGATCAACGACGTTTCAAAACGGTTGCAGCATGAAAAGCCACAAGTTGTTGTGCACCATTGGTAATTAGGGAAAAGGTTGAGGCTTCGCAGAGTGAATATAGGAAGTTAGATAGAAAGTTGAAAAACAGAACATCAACAGTGTTATCTCTGGATTATTCCAGGTGCCACGTACTATTAAGAGTAGGATTAAGAAGATAGGACAAATAAATCAATGGCTGAAGAGACGGGACAGTGGGCAAGGATTTAGATTTTTGGATCATTGGGATCTCTTCTTGGACATAAAAGACCTGTTCAAAAGGGATGGGTTTCACCTGAACTGGAAGGGGACAAATATCCTGGGGATAAGATTTGGTAGTGATGTTCCGGAGCATTTAAACTAGTTTGGGGAAGGGGAGAGATCCTATGCAGTAGTGAGGGTAGAAAAACAGACAAGGATGGCTCTGAATTAAAAAAAGAGCAAGTTAATTAGAAAATAGCAAGGCAGATGAACTCAGGATATGTGTGGCAACATGGGATTGGGACATCATAGCTATTACAGAAACATGGCTGAAAAAGAGGGACAGAACTGGCAGCCCAGTGTCCCAGGATTTAGATGCTATGGGAAGGATAGAAAGGGGAAGAGGAGGAGGAGTGACGTTTTTGACTAAGGAAAACCATTACTTCTGTACTGAGAATGGATTTTTCTGAGGGATTGTCCAGTTAAGCTATATGAGTGCAAATCAGAATGAAGGGGATGATCACCTTGACAAGATTGTACTATAGGCACCCCACAATATTCAGAGAAAATTGAGGAACAAATATGTAAATAGATCTCAGATATATGTAAGAATAATAGGTTTGTAATAGTAGGGGATTTTAACTTTCCAAACAGACTGGAGCTGCAGTGTTAAGGGCTTGGTTGGTGAGGAATGTTAACCGTGTTCAAAAAAAATTTCTTTATCAATACGTAGATGTAGCTACCAGAGGAGCAGCAAAATTTGACCTTCTGTTAGGAAATATGACAGGGCAAGTGTCTTATATGTGAGCAGGTGAGCACTTTGGGACCAGTGATCACAATTCTACTAATTTTAAAATCATTATGGAAAAGGATAGACCTTCCATAAAAGTTAAAGTTCGTAACTGGAGTAAAGCAAATTTTGATAATATGAGACAGGAACTTTCAAGAGGAGACAGTGAGGACTCCAGGTGCTAGAGATCAGTGTCGAAAGTGTGGTACTAGAAAAACTCAGCAGGTCAGACAGCATCTAAGGAACAGGAGAATCAGCCCGAGATGTCAATTCTCCTGCTCCTCAGATGGTGCCTTTCCTGCTGTGTTTTTCCAGCAGAAACTTTCAAGAGTTGATTGGAGTAGACTGTTTGCAGGTAAAGGGATGACTGACAAGTGGGAGACTTTCAAAAGTGAGATAACAAGAGTTCAGAGGCATTATGCTCTTGTTAAGAGTGAAGAAGAAGGCTGGTAAGAGTAGGAAAATGTGGATGAATAAAGGTATTTAGGCTGTGGCCAAGAGTATAAGGGGTTTAGAGGCATTCTTAAGAGGGAAATCAGAAGGTTAAAAAAGGGAAATGAGATAGCCTTGGCAGATTAAGGATAATCCAAAGAGACTCTATAAGTATATTAAGAACTATGGAAAGAATAGGGGCCTTTAAAGATCAACGAGGATATCCATGTATGGAACCACAGAAGATAGGAGAGATACTAAACGACTATTTTGCATCTTTTTTACTGTGGAAAAAGAAATGGAGGCTAGGGAACTTGGGGAAATAAATACTGATGGCTTGAAAACAGTCCACATCACAGAAGAGGAAGAGCTGGAGGTCTTAAAAAAAAAGATGGATATATCTCCAGGACCTGATCAAGTGTATCCCAGGATATTTAGGAATTTGGAGAAGAAATGTCAGGGCCCCGAACAGAGATATTTATATCATCTACAGCCATAGGTGTACTGGAGGATGGCTAATATTCTGCCTTCATATAAGAAAGGCTGTAAGGAGAAGCCTGGGAACCAAAGATCTGTGGTGGGTAGGTTGTTGGAGGGGCTTCCGAGAGATAGGATTTATATGGATTAGGAGAGGCAAGGAATGATTAGGGATAGTCAGCATGGCTGTGTGCTGGGAAATCATATCTCACAAACTTGATTCAGATTTTTTGAGGACGTAACCAAATAGATTGATGAGGGTACAGCAGTAGGTGTTGCCTACAAGAACTTTAGCAAAGCTTTTGACATGGTTCCACATGTCGACAAATCAGTCAACTTAGATCACAATGGATTCAGGGACAGCTTACCAATTGGATACAAAATTGGCTTGACAGTAGGAGACAGAGGGTGGTGGTAGAGGGTTGTTTTTCGGACCAGAGGCCTGTGATCAGTGGTGTTCCACAGGGATTTGTACTTGGTTTTGTTTTGTTTGCCGTTTATATAAATGATTTGGATGAGAATTTAGGAGGCATGGCCAGTAAGTTTGCAGATGACACTAAAATTGGTAGCATAGTGGAAAGTAAACAATGTCATCCACGATTACACAGAAATCTTGACCAAAAAGGTCAATGGGCTGAGAAGTGGCAGATGGGAGTTTAATTTGGATAAGTACAAGGTATCGTATTTTGTTAAAACAAACAAGGACAGGACTTAATGAGATAATTGTACAGCCCAAAGTCGTGTTGTTAAATGGAAACACCTTGGGGTTCAGGTACATAGCTCTTTGAAAGTTGCATCACAGGTAGATAGGGTGGTTAAGATGACATTTAGCAAACTTCCCTTTGTTGCTCAGAGTTTAGAGTTGAGACATCATGTTGAGGTTGTACATGATATTGGGGATGCCTCTTCTGCAGTACTGTGCACAGTTCTAGTCACCCTGTTTTAGGAAGGATATTATTAAATTGGAGAGGGTTCAGACAAGATTTACCAGAGGATGTTGCTGGTACTGAAGGATTTGAGCTAGAAGGCAAGACTGGATAGGTTGGGATTTTTTTCACTTGAGCGTAGGAGGTTGAGGTGACCTTATAGAGGTTTATAAAATCATGAGGGGCATAGACAAGGTGAATAGCAAATGTCTTTTTCTGAGGGTCGGTGAGTTCAAAACTAAGCGGCATATTTTTAAGGTGAGAGGAGAAAGTTTAAAAAGGTATCTGATGGGCAATGTTTTCACAGAGGGTGGTTCGTGTGTAGAATGAGCTACCTAAGGAAGTGGTAGATGCTGGTAGATATACAACATTTATAAGATATTTTGACAACTACATGAACAGGAATGGTTTAGAAGGATATGGGCTAAATGGAGACAAATAGGACTAGTTTAGTTTGGGAAACTTGGTCAGCATCTGAATTGGACTGAAGGGTCTGCTTCCCTCCTCCTTACCTTTTATCTTAGCCTGCTGGACACACTTTCTCATTCCTGAAGAAGGGCTTATGCCCGAAACGTCGATTCTCCTGTTCCTTGGATGCTGCCTGACCTGCTGCGCTTTTCCAGCAACACATTTTCAGCTCTGATCTCCAGCATCTGCAGTCCTCACTTTCTCCTCGTATGACTCAATGACTCTATAACTGAGCCAAACTTGCTTGGAATTCAAACATCTGCCAGAGACAGTTTTGCTCTGGACCAAACTAGTATCCAAGAACTTCCAAATGTTGCAGATGTGATACATCATCTATCTCACTATGATATGCTTTGTTTTTTTTAAAAAAATAACCCCATTCATGCAGTAGGTGTTGTTACCCACAAGGCAGCTAAGAGTCAACCACATTGTCATGAGAGTGGAGTTATTTATAGGCCAGACTAGGTAAGGATTGCAATTTTCTTCCCTAATGGATATTAGTGAACCAGAAGGGTTTTTCAAACATTGGTTTTGTGGTCATCATTGGACTCTTAATTCTAAATTTTTACTGAATTCAAATTTCATCATTTGCCACGGTAGAATTTGAACGTGGATCCCCAAAACATTAGCCTGGGTCTCTGGATTAATAGATTAGCAGTAATACCACTCGACCATCTGTTTAGTGCTAAGGAACAATATATTTACTTTATTCAGCACAATTATATACACCCTTTTTTATTCATTCGTTTACCTTACTGTTCTAATATATGAAGCCTTAGAGATTAAATATACTTTAATCATTTACCAAACACTCACCAATTAACCAGCTTCTCCACTAAGAGTCAACCAGCAAGAGTCAATTCCTCAAGGTTAAGCAATTTTAGCTAAAGCAAACAGACACCTCTTTCCCTTACTCCATTTAACTTCTTGAAGTGCTTAACTCCTGCACTCTACTATTAAGTTACATTCAAATCAAGTGTAGATTTTGGTGAATTCACAAGAGCTTACTTCCACGGAGCAAATTATTGCAGAAATTAGAATCTGTATTGAATAGAAAAATGCTGAAAATCACAAATGGGTTAGGCAGCATCTGTGAAGAGGGGGCAAACTAACGTTGCAAGAGTAATCTAAATTTGAAACATTAGCTTGCTCTCTCTTCACAGATGCTGCCTGACCTGCTGTGATTTCCAACAAATTTTATTCAGCATGCTTTCACTCATCATTAGATCTGTTTGGGGATTACACAAACTTCAACATGGAAATGGGCGGTTTATCTTTCAATGGGTAGCACTTCAGGTCTCAAAAGGCATGCCACTATCATACAAATTACAAACCCTCAAACTGCATTCACTAACTCTAAAAATACTGTGGGTGAAAGTCTCTCCTGCTTGGTCATAAATCACGTTTAAAAAGGTCAAGTTGATCATGCTGATCATACCTGTAAGGGTGGAGAGTCAGATTCAAGAGGAACTAACAAAAGACAATCAGACATTACCTGTGGAAAGCTGATCAGAAGCTTTGTAGGACTGCTATTCTGGACAACTTTTTCCAGATGTGGTCAATAGCTTCCTTCTATACTGGAACATTCTATTCTATGACTCTCATTCTAACCTCCTGGAAATACTTTTCCTCATCTGCTCGGTTCTATTCAGGCATAACTTTAAACATTACGATCAAATCACCCTTCTTCAACTGAAAACATGCCAAGTGGTACTCTGACAGAAATACCGCCTTCTACTCTCCCTCAGAACTTTAAAAAGGCATATTTTAGAATTTAGAAATCTCTACATTTCACCTTAGTGCAAGAAATTTATGATTTACAGCACTAGCTCTTTTTTAATATTATTTTAAAACCTCTGATGTAAAGGTTTTGCTTTCCTTTTGTTTCTGAAATGTTCTCCTTTCACCCCCTCTTAAAGCTAATGACTCCTATTTAGCCACAATTCCATTGTTTATGAAACTCTCATGTCCAATCTTAACATAGAAGGCTAAAAATAGTTTTTCTGCAGTCTACTTATTACTCACAGAGGTAGGAGAGTAAAAATAATTACTCGTGTCTTTTTCTACTCATACTAATGTTCAAAGATTAAAGAAAAATAGGAGCAGAGAATGATGCAGCTGTACAGGATATTAGTTAGGCCACTTTTGGGAATATTGTGTGCAATTCTGGTCTCCTTCCTATCGGAAGAATGTTATGAAACTTGAAAGGGTTCAGAAAAGATTTTTTTTAAGATTAAATTACTTACAGTGTGGAAACAGGCCCTTCGGCCCAAGTCCACACCGACCCGCCGAAGCGCAACCAACCAGACCCATTCTCCTACATTTATCCCTTCACCTAACACTATGGGCAATTTAGCATGGCCAATCCACCTAACCAGCACATTTTTGGATTGTGGGAAGAAACCGGAGTACCCGGGAGGAAACCCACGCAGTCACGGGCAGAATGTGTAAACTCCACACAGGTCACTTGAGGCGGGAGTTGAACCCGGGTCTCTGGTGCTGTGAGGTAGCAGTGCTAACCACTGTGCCACCCATACAAGGATGTTGCCAGTGTTGGAGGATTTGAGCTATAGGGAGAGGGTGAACAGGCTAAGGCTATTTTCCCTCAAGTATCAGAGGCTGAGGGGTGACCTTATAGGAGGTTTATAAAATCATGAGGGGCATGGATAGGATAAATAGACAAAGTCTTTTCCCTAGGGTCTGGGAGTCTAGAACTAGAGGGCATTGGTTTAGGGTCAGAAGGGAAAAATATAAGAGAGACCTAAGGGGCAACATTTTTCACGAAGAGGGTGGTGCGTGTGTGGAATGAGCTGCCAGAGGAAGTGGTGGAGGCTGGTACAATTGCAACACCTAAAAGGCATCTGGATAGGTATATGAATATGGGTTTGGAGGGATATGGGCCAGGTGCTGGCAAGTGGGACCACACTGGGTTGGGATATCTGGTCGGCATGGACCATAGGGTCTGTTTCCGTGCTGTACATCTCTATGACTATTTCTTTCTATATAAACCAGGGAAGATTAAGTCAATTTTAGAAAGCTACCACCACCCTAACGCTGGCCATTAATTCAATAGGAATTTGGAATTGCACCAGTGGCTATCTTGGTTTACATGGCAAAGCAAACTGGAGAATCTGGGGAGCAAGGATGGAAGTAAACACTTTCTTCTGCCAGCAAAAAAGAGCAGAGCCTCAGAACAAAAAAATGAAACTACTATAGAGGGTTAAATGTAAACTGTTAAACTCATTAACTTTAAGAGATTTATTTGCAGATCTTTACAAGCTGTGCTTCAGACAATTCTTTACTCAGTTCTAAATGGAATGTTTCAATGAGTCATTGATCAATTCTCAGGCAGACAATTTACATCACGTATTAATTTTACAATCCCACGTGGTCGAATCATTCATACCAAAACAGCACGAACATCATAATGTTGGCAATATATTCAGAAAGGAAACACCAATATTTCTCCAGAACATAAAAAAATTCACAGAATTTTAAAACAAAAATATTGGGAGAATCTTTTGACAATCAAAATAAACATTTCTCAGCATGCTTAACAAATTAATGCACACACAAACAGAAATGTGGAATAGGAGTAGGCCATTCGGCCTCTGGAGTTTACTGTGCCATTTGACAGAATTTGATTATGTTCTTCACTTTCTCTTTACCCCCATATCCTTCAAAATCCTTGAAAGTCAAGATTTATTTCACTCAGCCTCCACTACACTCTGGGAAGAAATGTCAGAGATTAACAACCCTCAAATGAAACATCTCCCTATCTGCCTTAAATGGGAGGCACCTTACTTTTAAGTTGTTTTCCCTGGTTTTAGTCTCTCCCATAAGGACAAAAATCCTATCAGCATCCGCTCAGTCAATCCTCTCAGAATTGTACAAGTTTCAATAACATCACTTCTCATTCTTCTAAATATTCAAGTACACAGGCCCAACTGTTTAACCTTTCCTCATAAGGCAACCTATTCGTTGAAAGAATCAACCTAGTCAGCCTTCTCTGTATTGCTTCTAATGCAAACATTTACTTTCTTAAATAACAAGAACGAATGTTTACACAGTTCTCCATTTGTGGACTGCAAACACTTCCAAATTACAATTGCAGGTGTTACAATTAGATTAGGGATTAGTAACTTTTTAATCTAAAATATAAATTTGAAATCCCAGATATTTAAGAGAAAAAAGCCATAAGTTTTAAACAAACAAACTTTACTATGCAAGACTAGAAAAGTAAAATAAGAAACCAAATGTGTATATAAAACTTTCATATAACATCCAGAATAAACACAGACTAACAAGCTATGCTCACTTACCCCAAGAGTATGTCAAATAATACATGTGGTCAAATCAGATCCCTTGGATTTTCAACAACCCTCCCAGACAGTAATAATGTGGTCACTGAATCTCATTAAAATTTTGTCTCTTTTACAAACGTACCCAACACTTCCTCAAAGCTGCTTCAATGATTGTTCATATCCTGGTGGTTCGATTGCTTCTCCCAAGACTGCATTCCCACGATTCCACTGCTCACAAGTGCCGAATTACCAGCCCAATTTTAGCCTTTTCATCTAATCAAACTGGCACCGGCACTAAGTTTTCAAGCTCAGATGTCCTAACTTATTGGGTCTCTATTCCAGTTGAATCAACCTGCTCCCAAAATTGCAAGTGCCTAGTCCTCACAAAGCTGCACTCCATCTGAATAATGGCACAATTCTAGCTCTGGTCAGAGCTCTACTGTCAACAGCCCATCCTTTGCTTTGACTGTATGGAAGCAACCCATGGCAGCACTGTAGAAAACTGATTCACCTTCTTGGACTTGTTCTTACTGAAAAACTAAGCAAAATGCACAGCAATGACCATTAAACTATTTAATGACAGATTGAAATACTTCAGCAGTCACTTCAAAAGGGTGGAACATTTGTTCTTATATCACAACTTTAACCATGCTGGCTTGCACAACACAAATTTAAAAAAACGAAATGGATTTTGTAGATCTCACCAGTACATTATAAAACCATAGCAAAACCTCCCTACTTTTAGATTCCAATATGTGGCTCGTCATAGGTCGGTTAGTTATCAAGTAACTATACTCAGAAAATGGAGGGAGAAACTGAAAAATAAGAAATGTCTACTTAAAAAGCACTGCTGTCTTATATCACACATTCCAAACAGCAAAGAGAGCACTTGAGCATTGGTAAAGGGGTTTACTAACATGAGCGACTATCAAGCTGAATTGTGCCACAATAGAAAATTAATGATTTGACTACTAGCCATACACTTTTTTTGTAACATTCATATTAAATATCAGTGATACTTTTAAATTACACTATGATATTCCGGAAAATCAAGGTTCATTGTAAACAAAGTGACAAAGCAAGAATGAAATCAAATTTCTTTGCACTTTTATCATCCCATTGCACTGTTGTAATTTACTCTGAGTTGCTATTTTAACTGTACCCTTCCAAAAACCTTTATGTTTCTTTCAATAAAAAGAAGAATCAACTGCAAACCTGAGTTCGGAAAAGCCACCTGCAGCTCAAGGTATATTTAGGAGCTGAAAACGATGGATAATCTGGAGGTAGCTCGAACTTCAGCACAAGAGCTGGCAGAAAAGAAACTGCATATTCAGTCAGGTCTTTTATATTCTGCTTTTCATCACCTGAATCAAGAAAAGTAGTTCTCATTATCAGAAAGAACTTGTGTTAAAATTTGCTAACCAGCATGCATTTCAAACCTTACAATTACAACATAAATCATCAGGTCTACTTACCTTGGACATGTATTTTGAAGTTTGGTGGCAACTCCAAACATATACTTATTTCTCCACCTGGCGTAGATTCTGCCCTTTTAAATTCATCTTCCTCGTAAATACTAGCAAGAGCTAGCAGTTCGTCTTCTTGCTCTTCTCTATCTCTGGCAGACATTTAGATTCCTGAGAATTGAGCAAGTTTTTTTGTTTAAAAAACAAAGTGAGAGCTGGTACCAAATAAATTCTTAAAAGTTGCAAGTAGCTACCTTAGAATCAGATTTTCAACACATCTTCACTTTTAGTTCATGTGCAATTGTTAACCGAAAGGACAGAAACATTTTTGGTAGAAGAGTTGAGAGAAAACTTTCCAGAAAACAAATCAAGCAATTTAAGTATGGGAAAACCGTCTGAGTGAAAACCCCTTGTAGTGGAATGACATCACAATCAAGTATGTTGCCCCTCCCACCCCCCCCAAAAAGGTTTTTGATAGACAAGCTAAATGAGTGGTAAGGTGGTGACAAATGGAATATAAAGTGGATAAATGGGAGGTCATTCCAGAAAACTAGAAAGCCTGGATTTTCTTTGAAAGCTGGCAAAAAGCTACCAAATACTAATATTCAGAAGATTTGTCTTGCCATGTGTTACAAGGGAAATGAAATACAGAGTACAGAAGTCTTTTTGAAATTCTACTGAGTTTTACTAGTCTGTGTAGTTGGGATCTCCATATTGAAAGAATGATATAATATCTTGTAGGTGCTGCAAAGATACTTTAGATGGATTCCTACGATGAGGAAATTATCCTATGAGGAGAGGCTTGAGAAAAATAAATTTAAATTTTCTAGAGGAGTATTGAAAAAAATTGAAAATGATCTTATTGAAGTAGATTAAATTGAGAGGGTTTGACAGTCTGGATACTGAGCGATTGGACAACCTGGCTAGAGCACCAAGAATTACAGGTACATAACCTTAAAAGAAGGGATCAACCATTTAGGATTAGGATGAGGAATAATTTCTTAATCTAGAGATTGTGAATCTTTGGAAGTCTCTATCCCTATTATCAAGAATATTTATGGCTGAGAATGATAGACTTTTACATTCTACAGGAATTAAGGGAAGTAAAAATTAGTAGAGTTGAATTTTAAGATAAAAGGTGACCTTATGGGATGGTGAGAGAAACAGAGTTAACATTTTAAATCTGGCAATTCCTCTTCAGAACTGTTCTCAGATCCCCATCATCCATAATTCTTTGTTTCACGATGATTTAGATTAGATTACAGTGTGGAAACAGGCCCTTCGGCCCAACAAGTCCACACCGACCCGCCGAAGCGCAACCCACCCAGACCCATTCCCCTACATTTACCTCTTCACCTAACACTACGGGCAATTTAGCATGGCCAATTCACCTGACCTGCACATCTTTGGACTGTGGGAGGAAACCGGAGTACCCGGAGGAAACCCACGCAGACACGGGGAGAACGTGCAAACTCCACACAGTCAGTCGCCTGAGGCGGGAATTGAACCCGGGTCTCTGGTGCTGTGAGGCAGCAGTGCTAACCACTGTGCCACCGTGCCGCCCCCCAAATGAATAGTGAGTAGATTCCAAATGTTGTATGACTTACACCTATTTCTTGGTTTCTTCTACCTTACACAAAAACGACAATTTCCAAACATTTCTAGCATAACATTCATGCAGCAAAGGTAAAAGTTGACACATTCGTTGACTTTGCGCAATTATCGATTGAATCGATTAGTAATCCCATCTGAGCAAAATGATTAGAATGAGTTTCATCTATTGACAATTTTTACGATGGGAAGGAAAATGCACATTGCTATGCAGCAGTTTCAACATAAATACTTATTACTATAGCATAAGTTTGAATCTAGTTTCTTTGTAGGGTTGAAAGATGCTATTAGGAAATAAATTGAACAACCTTAAATTTGGCTTGAGCAGATGTGTATAGACAGCAAAATAACAAACTGCACTCAGCTTCAATCACTTACTTTTCATAGGAAGTCTGACAGATTGGAAGCTCAGCAAAATAAAATCTGATTGACTTGATGGGTGATGCTTTATGTTGTTTTCTGATATGAATTATCTGTAACAGCTATTTGATAGATTGATTGAACTATGCAAATCTCACAAACACACACTATAACTGCAGTGGCCATTCTGTGAGCTAGTATCAATCATGATTAGCAAAGAGTAGTACATTTCCTTGAGAATCATGCAATAGCAAGTGAATGGAAAAAAAACTACCCGGATTTTAACTTTTGATCTTTATCACCAGCAAAGCCAACAGAATGAGTGTGGACTGTCAACAATTTTGATACCCATGATTCTATTAGGGAAAGAGTTCCAGCAAGAGAAAAGGAATGGTGCTATATTTGCAAATCAGGAAGATGTGGGGCTTGGAGTGAACTTGTATGTCATGATACTCTATGTGCCTAACAGTCTTATCATTCTAGATGGTATTGAGTATAGATTTGGAAGATGCGATCCAGGGAGCAATTTCTGCAGGGCATCCTGTAGATCAAATGTCAGTGATTGTGGACGTGGTGCCAATCAAACAGGCTGTTTTGGCCTTGATTGTATCAAGCTTCACGAGTGTGGTTGGAGCAGCATTCATCAAAGCAAGTGGAGTTGAGTATTCCACCACACTCCTGACTTGCACCTTGTTGGAGTTTAGAGGGGATGGGCCAAATATTGGTAAATGGGATGGGCCAAATATTGGGATATCTGGTTGACATTGATGAGTTGGACCAAAGGGTATCTTTCCATGCTACATGACTGCATGGTGGACAGGCTTTGGGGAGTCTGGATATTAGTTCAGTTCATGGTTAAACCAATGCTGCAAAGGTCGGGCACAATGTATCCCTAACGGATTCCAAACTGAGTGTTCGTGAATAGTTTGTTGATAAAGAAGTGCAGCCTGAGAGTATCATTGATGATTCCTTCCAAACTTTGCTGATGAGTGTAGAGTAATGGAGCGCTAAACGCCAGGTTTCATTTGCTCTATTTTGTAGGTATTTCTAATCAACTGTTCATATAGGTTTTGACATCCTGGAAACAAATAGAATAGTAATTTGTTGTTTTTTTTTTAAGGTGCCATACATCTGTGCCTATATTAATAGCAGAAATAATACATAAAAAGAATGAAGATATCATATCATCGCCCTACTTATGGGCCTCAATCAGCAGATCAAAAAGGTAAAAACAATGACTGCAGATGCTGGAAACCAGCCCTTCATTCCTGATGAAGAGCGTTTGCCCGAAACGTCGATTTCGAAGCTCCTTGGATGCTGCCTTTACTGCTGTGCTCTTCCAGCGCCACTAATCCAGATCAAAAAGGTCAACCATGGGTTGGGCTGTTATCACAACTCCTTCTGCCCAAGGATCAACCTCAAGGATCTTCTCTGCAGCAGTTTTCTGGACTGCTTCCAATGCAAATACATCCTTTCTCAAATCTCGAGGACGAAAGAATATACCTTACACTGGACACTGTTCATCAAATCCTTGGGCTATCTGTCTCAAGACTCCCCTACTTTTAAATTTTATTTACCTTCCAGTGAACACCAACTTACCATTTGCCTTCCTGATTATTTGCTGCATCTGCATACTTTTGTTCCGTGTACAGACACCCAGTTCCCATTGTACTGCAGTATTTTGTTGCATCTCTCCATTCCCCTTTTCTGTTCTTTCCAAAGTGAATGAGCATACATTTTCTCTATTATTTTCCATCTGCAAAATTTTGCCAACTCACTTACCTGTCCATTTATCTTTTCACACCACATCCTCTTTACAACTTGCTTTCCTATCTATCTTCATTGAGCTACAATACATTTGGCTCCTGCATCTAAGTCATTATAGATTTTGAGACCAACTCCACGGTGATTGACAATTCCTAATCAGGAATTCAAGCTTATTGGAAACAATGATGAGTCATTCTTTCCAAATTTAAAAAAACTTTAACTGTATCAAATGACTGAAAGCTATGACTAAAAATATTACCTTGAGTAAACAACTTATACAAAACTACAGAAACAAACAATTTTTCTTCCTTCTCGGTCTCCCCGGGATCAAAAGTCTCAAACAGCTCCCAGCTGCTCTCAGTTTCTAATGGGTTGCTTATCTGTTACTTTCCTAGCTGGTTAATTTAAAATCTAGAATTGTCTCAAATTGAAGGTACACAATATACAGTAGTGGTTTCTTCATCTAGCCTCAAGCTCAGCAAATCTTCCATCCTCTTTCAAAGCATGAACTCAGGTCTCCATGATGAATGATAGAACCAACATTTTTATCTCTTTATTGTGCAGTCTGGGCTAATTCCAACAGAGAAGGGAGGCAATAGCCTAATGGTATTGTTCGACTGATGAGCACTCAAAATGGCAGGGCTTAACAGGCTATGGACCAAGTGCAGGTAAATGGGATTAATGTGGTTGTTTGGCATAGACACGCTGGGCAGAAGGCTGTTTCTCTATTGTGAGACTTTAATGCTATCAATCCAGAGGCCTAGGTAATGCTCTGAGGATCCGGGTTGTATCAGATGGTGGAATTTGAAGAAAATTCTGAAATTAATAGTCCAAAGAGAACCTTGTAGTTGATTGTTGAGAAGACCCACCTTGGTGAACTAATGTTCTTAAAAGAACTAAAACAGCCATGCTTACCTGGTTTGGCCGAGATTTAAATCCAAGCCCACAGCAACATGACTGACTCTTAATTGCCCTGGGGCAATTAGGACTGGGCAAGAAATACTGGCCAAGACAGCAGTGCCCATATCCTGTGAATGAATGTCAAAAAATCAACTTGGTTTCCTCTCCATCCCTTAGTAACCTGTAGACCACAAGGAGACCAGATGACAAACACATCTGATCATATTTCTGGATTTATAGTGAAATCTGTATATCAATTGGCTTCCTCACGCTCTCTCCCCATATCAAATTGGGAAGACATTACCTTTTTAAGCAAGTAGAGACATCAATTGGTCAGATCCTAACGTGGTAAACAGTTGGATATCCCAGAAGCAATTATTATGAAGTCTCATTAGTTACAGTCTGACCAGCTGAAAGTGATCCATTTATCCCAATGCCAATTTTCATTAACTAACTTATCCTCTATCCTTATGAATCTAGAACAACACTACGGGCTCCACTCTAGTGTAGTAACCATTTGTGTCACTTTATTGAATGCTTTTTGGAATCTGAAAATTTGATCATTCTCAAGTAAGAGAAGACAATTGCCTCATGTTATCATGGCTAGATTATTAATCTAGAGATTCAAGTAATGTTCTAGGATCCTGGGTTGAAATACTGCCATGGCAGACGATGCAGAATGAATTCAATAAGAATCTGGAATTCCTCAAGGTCAGCAATCACTACCACAATTGTCCACCCAGAAATTCCAACAACACAACAGATGTAATTTTTATAAATGTAACTTTCCCACCGACAGATGTAAGATTAGCTGACCTGTATTTTTTTGCTTTCTGTCTTCCTCCTTTCTGCAAGAAAGTTGAAGTTTTGAAGAGTAAGAGATGATTTAAGAGATAAACAAGAGGCTTTTTAAAGGGGGTAAATGGAAAAGATGTTTCCTTTTTTTGGGAAGAGTCCAGATATACAAGTCACAACTGAAAACTAAAGGCTCATTATTTAATATTTGAGATTTTCTTATCCCTCTCAAGAGAGATTCCAAACTGATTGGAATTCTCTCCCTTAAAAGGCAGTGAAAGTAGAGTCCTTGAATTTTTTTTTAAGTAGAGGTCTTGATGAATAAGGGAGCAAAAACGTTATCAGGGTTGGTAGGAATCGGGAGTAATTATATCAACCATCACCCTTGCATAAGAAAGATAGGCTCCAAGCAGTGGCCTACTGCTGTACCTAATTCATTGGTTCTTGTGGAATTCCATTCTGATAGGACTATTCCAAAATCAAGGGATTTTTTTAAAAAAAGAGTAAAATCATTGTCTCTACTATCTCTACAACCACTTATGTTAGGACCATATAATGGAGACCATCAAGTCCAAGAGACTTGACAGACTTAAAAAATTGCTGAAAAACAAAGTCTTTTCAAAGTTTTTCATCTTGTACTCATCACGACAATTCGTAAGAATACCATTCAAGGTGAAATTAACACTTACGCTGCAAAAGGGGCAGTGCTGTTTATTTGGCAAGTCGTTTGTTAAGTGATAGAGGTGTTGCTGTGGAGAACACACATATTAATGCTGAATGACAGTTGACAGTTACATTTTATTGAAATTAGGCAGATAGAACACGGTTCTGGATCAGTGGTGCTGGAAGAGCACAGCAATTCAGGCAGCATCCGAGGACAGGCAAAATCGACATTTCGGGCAAAAGCCCTTCTTTTGCCCGAAATGTCGATTTTGCCTGTCCTCGGATGCTGCCTGAATTGCTGTGCTCTTCCAGCACCGCTGATCCAGAATCTGGTTTCCAGCATCTGCAGTCATTGTTTTTACCAGATAGAACACGGTGTTTGTTTAACACAACAAGATAGGTGAAACCTACTTGCTGATTCACTTTTAGGGCAGAGCCAAACTACCCAGTTTAACATTTAAACAAGCTTGGCAGTTAACTGTCAATCAGCAATAGGAGCATTCTCAATGTAACACATCTACCATAGACTACTTGCCAACCTCGCACATCCCCCTTGTACACTATTAATGTTGGCTTCCCCTCAAATTGTTATTCTTGAAAGTTGTCCTGGTGAATGCAAGGTGAAAAGGTTCAACAAAACGTGACTTCTTCAACAACACTAAATTTAACTTGAAAATACATTGAAAGTTGCTACTGAACATTATGACAAACATTTTGATGAATATTAAAGTAAAACCAAGAACTGTGGATGCTGGAAATCTGAAACTATTTCTGACGAATGCTCCCTGGACTCAAACCCTGACTCTGCTTTCTCTCCACTGGTACTACAAGACTTCAGTTTCTCGGCAATTTCTGTTTTGTTGTGGACAAATATTAAGTTGTTCAACTGCTGATCCTTACCAATTCACATACACCTTGACTCAGCCCAACATTGCCATTCCATCACTATCACAGGGTCAACTTCTGGAATCTCCTTCCTCACAACACTGTACAGATATATCTACACCACATGTACAACAACAGGCCAATTCAGGATGGGGAATAGATGATGGCCTGGCCAGTGATGCTTACATCCCAGGATGAATAAAAAAAAGTGTTTCTCTCCAAGAGTAGAGACAATTGTTGACACGGTCATCACTCATCATAAACAGATGAGCGATTTCTTTGCAACCAAAACAAGTGACAACCAGAAAGTGAAGTCTGCGATGGAGAAGAGGCAAAATAAAGGCTCACTGTCACCATCTATTTGGGGGGGGGGGGGGGGTGAGAGAGGAATCCAGGCTCCTTAAACTCTATTTGGCAAAGCCAGAGCGGTAACCGTGTTGCCTCGCAAATGTGATTGATAAGTCGGCGACCTCACACTCGCCGGTGTCTCCACAGCAGCACCTCCACCATGATCAATAAACAGCACACCCCGGGACTCACCATAGCAACCTCCGTGCACCATGACCCAATACGTACCAGCCCATCTGGGGCACTTATTTCCGTAAAAAAGTGTACAAGAGGGTGGGCAGAGCCCAGCCTTACCCTCCCGGTGTATCCCAGCCGTCACGTCAGACCGACAGGGGGAAACTCACCAGAGACCAGCGACTGACCCAAAACTCACACCACCAGCATCCCCCGGCGGCCCTCTCAGACACACCACAGCCCCTTCGGTGCTCGACAACTTAGCTCTACACACAACAAATTGAATACACGCTGGAGCGGGGAGGAGGTGGTCGCGCCTAATATCAGAACGGTTGCCGGTGTCAATATGGAAGAGCGAAGTCTTCGTCCCCAGATCTCCACTTCAGTCTGCTTGACGTAGACCACACAACCTCTAACCCATGACGTCCGGGAGAACGCCCAAATGCGTCAGCACGCCACAATGATCGACGTCACTGCCATCAGCGTGTGACGCCTGAGGGGGAGATGTAGGGCCAATTCTCGCGATATCGGAGCCGGCCGGTGCTGCACGAGAATCCATCGCAGTGAGTTGAGGAGAAGGTAGCGGCGACTGTTCATTCACCAGAAAGATTGCAGTAATACGGACGGTGAAAAGAGACATCCTTGTCGGCTCCCCTTTCACAGTTTAGGACAGAAGAGAAAGTAACCGGCGGTGGGGTGGGGGCTGAGTGTATCTGAAGGGTTCGGAGTGTTGATCGAGTTTATCCGCAGTCTGCGCTTTGGCCTGGAGATGTCTGTGGTCGGCTTCGACGTGGGTTTCCAGAGCTGTTATGTGGCCGTGGCGAGGGGCGGCGGCATCGAAACGGTCGCCAACGAATATAGCGACAGGAGCACCCCGTAAGTAACGGCCGAGCGACGCGGGCGGCCCAGGGGCGAGTGAATGCGCCGGTTGGTTTGAGGCCTATTTTCTCTGTGCCCAACCCCTCCCGCCCGCCCAGCTAAGGCAAGCGCGTGGCCGGTCGGGGAGGAGGTGCTGACTGACATCTTACTCATTGCCCCATGCACTTTGTCTTCTAGAATTTTCTTTCCAATTTCTCTTGCTGAACACTGGCACCAATATTTTTCCTTCCCCCCTCCTTAAAACCTTTTGAGGTATTCGGGCTTCTTTTGCCACACTGTACGGGTTGTATTTTAATTCAGCAGACATTGATCTCCGAAGAGCTCATGTTGGACTGGGCAATGAGTTAACTTGTTTCTCTTTCCACAGATGTTTCTATACCTGCTGAGTTTCTCTAATAATTTCTGGGTGTTTTTTTATTTCAACGGACATCTTGTTGTTTTATAACTATTGCAGATTTAAGTGACTACTGTTTTTGGATTGTCAGTGTCTATCACCTGCATTGAAAATATGCTAAGTATTTTTTAAGGGGGAAATGAGAAGTATTTGCTCCAAATCTATTTTAGTTTTCCCGTGTTTACAGAAATAGCTACTTCTCAAACATCTTTACTTTAATTACAAATATTTACACTATATTTGCTGTCAATTCCCTATTGACCGTAGATTGGCACATATAACTACAAAGTATGTGTCTGCTGAGAAGGTAATGTAACATTACATTGTTCACTACTTATAGCAGTGAGCAAATCCTACAGTGGAATAATTTATTTCAGTAATTGATGTGATCACTCTTCGGAACTAAATGTGAATTTGTGTCCGTCAATACAATGGAGGTACTGGTGTTGGACAATCTGACAAAGGAGCAGTGTTTTGAAAACTTGTGATTTCAAATAAACCTGTTAGATTAAACCTGATTGTATGTGACTTCTGACCTTATCTATAAATATTGATTGATTTTAACTTTTGGAATTTTAAAAAATCAAACTTCCAGCATCCACAGTATTTGGCTTCCAAAGTCTCATCTTTCTCTCCCTAGTTTGTTTTCCTTTTTTTCTTTGTTGCCGAGCTAAACAACCCCACAATTATCAAAGTTGTGACGGCAGTTTTTAAAATTAAAACTGTTGTTATTCCCAGTATACAGTTTAATATTTTTCAAGCTGCTTCAGAGAAAATTGAACTGATCAGCTTCTGACACATTGCTTGCATCAACAACTGAATGGCAGTAAGCTGCAGTTTGTTAATTGGCATTTTAAATCAATATCAATCTTTATTTGCTTTTTGTCTCTGAAATGGTTTTATTGTATGAATATTGCTCAGTCAATTTTAAATTGCATAATTTGCTTGCATTTACCTGAAACACATTGCTTATGTTTAAAGACCTAGATTTTCTTCAGTCAAATTAATTTTTGATTTAATTTGCTTCTTTGATAATTTCAAGAACTTGAATTTTCGTGAATTGCACTAACTGCTAATTGCTGGTTTTTCTCTATGTTCTAAGACAGCATCTTGTCAACTATTTCAGAGCCAATTCAGTTGACATCTGCTTTTCACCATAACCTATAAATTAGTCCTATCAAAGAATCTGAAGTATTTAGAGAAATCTGATTTTACCTTTGTGTGCGTTTCAGCTCTTAATTTGTGTGGGGAAGAACAGGACAGTTAGTAGAAGTCAAGAAGGGTGTCTTTATAATTCTAAGACCTCTGGTAACTGACACAATTGCTGCAGAAAATATATAATTTTCTCCAAATGTATTCTTTTGAAAACTGCATTTAGCATTATATCCAATAGTGTTAATAACATGCATTTATAAATGCTTTCCCTTCAAACAAATGATCATGTATCATGGCAAGTTAAGTGGATGGAGATCAATGACACAAAATCGTGATTCAGTTTACTCCGTGCAACTGGAAAACCATCCAAAATCAGCTTATCAATATTTTTGGGGAAAAAAGGATGCATGGTGGATGGCCATGAAACCTTGATCTACAGTTATTTTGAAATGGATGTGTTTGCAGTCAAAATGAGTGCAGATTTGTCTGGATTTCCCATTCCTCTTTTGAAGAGGATAATAGAACAGATTCTATTGAGATAAATTGCATCAGTTGATGACGGATTGCACCTGCTGTTAACCCACATGGTTGTGTCAACAAATCGAGGAAGTCCCAGCTAGTTGACTGCTTCATCTGTAAAATATTAATGGATTGTCATCTGGAATTTTGACCCACAGCTAACCATCTCCATAATAGGTAAAGCAATGAAGAACAGCATAATGCTACAAATCCACATCTCCGACTTTAACGATGTTATCACAGGGGACACAATTGTTTCCAGTTTAGATATACAACAAGTGGGTTTATCTGGCAGCATCAAAGAAAATTGACAAGAGGGCATTGCATTTGCTTGAATCTCCTGACTTCCCAAAGACCCAGGCCATTATTGGTAATGCTACCGTTGCTCTCCAGACACTTAATGGTTTTTGTGAACAGCAACAACTATATTCCATCAGGTAATGCAGATGTTTTGTGTGCAGAAACATGGGATCATGCAAGTGATTGTCTAGTTCCCATAATTTTCTTTTCAGAGAATCATCTGTGGGCTGTTCGAAAGAGAAATCATGGAGATTTGATTCCTAAAAGAATAAGGCTTTTGAATTGCAATTTGTGATTGTTGCAGAAGTCACAAATGTGTGTGTGGATGACAGGAGAACTGAACTATTTTTCATAAAGCAGCTCATCAGAAGCTGTATAGTATGGATTCATATTAAAATGCAACTCTGAAGGATTTCTGTTATTATCTGCTGCATTCTACATAAACTGATCATCCAGTGAGTTTGAGAATATCCATCAACAGTGAAAGGAGGATTGATTAGGGTGGTCAATGGATAATATACATGAATTTTATAAGGCATTTTAAAGTTCTCGTGGGGCAGACTGGCTAGTAAAGTAAAAGCCATTGGGATACAGGGGAGTTTGGTGAGTTGAATCCAAAATTAGCAATGATTGATGCATTTCTTTGCGCATAGAAAGTAATTTCTTATGATGTTCCACAGGGCTCAGTATTGCACACCTGTTTAAGTTAGTGATTTGAACTTAACTGTGCAAAGTGTGATTGGGAAATTTAGTGACACAAAATGAGATCTTATAATTGATGACCAAGAGAATTTCTGTCGATCCCAGAATGATATCAGTGGTCTGCTTGAGTGGTCAGAAAAGTGACAAAAAGAATTCAATCAGGGAAAAAAAGGAGGTGCATTGAGATGCATATCAGAAGGTCCTTTGAAGATAGCTGGATAGGAAGATTAGATGGTAAAGAAAGCGTACAGAATGCTTTCCTTTGTTGGATGAGGCATAGAATTCAAAGGAAGGGGTGAAATAATGGAACTCAAGAAATTGGTTAGGCTACCGCTGGAATCTACAGTTCTGCAATTGAGGAAAGATTGAATTGCCCTGGAGAGAGTTCAGTGGAGATCTGAAAAAATCTTGCCAGAGCTTGAAAGTTGCAACAATGAAGAAAGATTAGATAGTTATCTTCCTTTTTAAAATAGAGGGTGAGGGGGCCTTAATTGAAGGGTCTGAATTGAGCAGTCAGGAAAGACCTTTTCCTGATGGAGAGCTCAGTTGTCGTGGACCAGGTACTTCAGGTGGAAGGAACAAAGGGATCAAAACTTTTTCACTGTTAGAATGGAGGGCATCTGGAATTCCCTTTTTTTGGTAGGGGCAGGAACTCTGACATCACTGAAAGAAGTTAGATCTGTACCTGGAGTACTTTAACCTACGAGATTGTGGAACACATGTTGGAAGATGGAATTAAAACGAGTGGCTTGCTTTTTAATTTTCAACCCATGCTGACGCAACAATTTGGTTTCTTTCTGTGCCATGAATTTCCCATGGAGATTAGATTAGATTCTCTACAGTGTGGAAACAGGCCCTTCGGCCCAACACGTCCACACCGACCCTCCGAAGAGCAACCCATCCAGACCCATCTCCCTCTGACCAATGCACCCAATACCATTGGCAATTTAGCATGGCCAATTCACCTGACCTGCACATCTTTGGATTGTGGGAGGAAACCGGAGCACCCACGCAGACACTGGGGGAATGTGCAACCTCCACACAGACAGTCGCCTGAGACTAGAATCAAACCTGGGACGCTAGTGCTGTGAGGCAGCAGTGCTATCCACTGAGCCACCTGCCGCCTTATGGACAGTCTAGGCCAAAATAGGACCTTGACAGAGCATATCTGCCAAAACAATTTTACAGTTGCCCACCTTATCTGACGACTTGTGTGACTTTCATTACTGATTTGCTCCTCCTTGTCATGAATTGATCATGTGAAATTTGAAGAGCTTTCTGGGTGACAGTCAAATGGCGTTTTTGTGACCAGGTCTGTCAAGAGACATACCGTTGGGTTCGATTCTTGATCTCCTGTTTGTTGTGTACGTTAATGATAGAATATAGGAGGTATTATTAGTAAGCTTGTAGATGACATGGAAACTAATGTAAATGGTAAGAGGGAAAGTGTTAAGCTGGTTGATGGAAAAAGGAATTTAATACTGAAAAGTGAGATGATGCAGTTTGGTGGGGACTAACAAGGCAAATGAGTATGAATAGGATCTAAAGAAGTATAGAGCGTCAAGGGTCTTGATGTGCATGTCTATAGATCCTTAATGGCAACAGAACAGATAGAAAAGGTGGTTAAGAAAGCTTATGGGATACTTATTAGTTAACTTATTGAATACAAGAGCGAAGAGATAAGAGCTGTTATAATGAAATATTGTGTGCAATTCGATTGCCACACAATCGGAAGGATGTGATTGCATTGAAGGGTGCAACAAAAGGGCATAAGTTTAAAGTGAGAGGGGAAAGTTTAAAAGGGACTTAAGGGGCAATTTTTCATGCAGAGGCTGGTGCATATATGGAATGAGCTGCCAGAGGACGTGGTGGATGCCGCTACGATTGCAGCATTTAAAAGGCATCTGTGTGGGTATATGAGTAAGAAGGGTTTAGTGGGATTTGAGTGAAATGCTGTCAGGTGAGACTGGATTCATTTATTATATTGTGTCGGTGTAGACGAGTTGAACCGAAGGGGTCTGTTTCCATGTTCTAAGGCTCTGACTGTAAAACGGATTCACCAGGATATTGCCTGGACTGGAGCGAGTCAGCTGTGGTGACACACCACGGGCAAGGCTTGTTTTCCATCAAGCAAAAAAGGTTGAGCAGATGTTCTAACTGAGGTTTAAAAAACGTTTTGAAGGTAAATAGGGAGAAATATTTCCCCTTGCTAAAGGACTCAGTAACCACGTGACACAGTTTTAAGGAGGTGAACAGGAGGTTTTGAGGGGATTGAGGGCAAATGTTTTCACCCAGATGGTTTTGGGTGGTAGAGGGGAACTGTGAAGACATTTTAGGAACTATTTAGATGAATGCTTAATGCCATGATGCACAGTCCCAAGGGCCATGTGCTGGGAAATCATGATTAGAATGTGTGGACCTTGGACTGGTGTGGGCAATATGGGCCCAAAAGTCTTTTCTGTACTTCAAAAACTACAGATTTCCAGGTAGCTGAGTAAATGAGTATGCATCACTTAGTCATTTTTATTGGAACTTTTCTTTGTGCTTGCTTTTAGAGATTGAAAACAATAATTTGTCTATTTTCATGTCAAAACAAGACAAATTTCTTTAAATCGCACGAAGATGTCCAGTTAATTGTGCCATTTGGCTGATCCTAAAAGATGTGGTTTCAACTGTTCCAGTCTGCCTTTGCAAAGCTTGTAACAAAATACTGCACTCAAATGTCACATGGGCATTTACAACAGTTTTCCAAGGGTGTCCTTATTAGTGGGTTGTGTGTGACTCATCTTTGTGATAGCTCCTAGTTCTTTTTTAATCTTGTGACTAATGGTGTTATTGACAAAATTCAGTCAGCAAACTAATTGCACGATTGTTCCATACTTTCACAGTATTAATTGAATTTATTAGGCAAACATCACTTCCTTCAAAGCATTACGAATTGTATTTATTAATGGCAAAGATGTAATTGATAAAGTTTGTTTTTGTTACTGGATATGCTTTCCTGTGATTGCAAATGTAAAAGCTCAAGTTGCTATGTGTTTTATTTTTCTTATTTCAGAATCTTTAACATTCTGCTGTACCAATTAAGTTGAGGTGAATGTACCATGTGAACGCATTTGGATTTGTGCTAATTTTCTTCATCAGATGAAGCTATAATGAGAAATGGCTATTTTAAGTTGGGTTATGGTATAAAGAAATTGAGTGAGAATTTGCAATTTGTTTCTGGTTGGGATTGTCGGTCTAAGTTTGGTCAAAAGCTGCAGTACAATTATATCTGCTTTATATATATTTACAGAAAATAGTATATAAATAAATGCTTAGTAGTGAATAATTTAAACATTGCTAAAAGGAGACCAAAAGTTGAAGCTTTTCATCTTGAGCTCATTAGAGATGCACCATTTTATGTAGCCCATGAAGAGGGTGCTGATTGGCTGGATCATCTTGTCATAGAGATGCAAAAAGAAGGGCTTGTATGATTAATGGTAGGCCCTTGGGTAGTCTTGGAGAACAGAGGGACCCAGGGATTCTGGTACATAATTTTTTGCAGTTTGTGTCACACGTAGACAGGGTGGTACAAAAGGAGTTTGGCACACTTGCCTTCATTGCTCAGCCCGTTGAGTATAGGAGTTGGGAAGTCATGTTGAGGTTGTATAGGACATTAATGAGACCTCTTTAGGAAAACTGTTCAGTACTAGTTGCCCAGTTATAGGAAGAATATCATTGGAGAGGGTTCAGTAGAGGGTGTCAATCTCTGTTTATGTGATGTACCCATACCATCCTTTTCCATAGCGTGTAAATTCCTTCACATCATTAGCTCAACAATTTCCCTTTGAAACTATAATTGAATCTGCCTCCACAACACACTCTCTCATGCAATGTTTTACAGAACTTCATCACTTGATACATATTTGCTCTTTTGCGATTCACCTTAGATCAGAATCTTTGTTTTCAACTGTTCCTTCCACAAATGGGGGTAGCAGATGGCAAGAAACAGTATCTGGGCACTTCATGATTTTGCATGTCTCGGACGTATCTTTCATGAACTTTGTCTTTCCAAGCAGAAGAACGGTCTGATCTAAAATAAAACTAAGAAATGCAGGTGCTGGACCTCCTGAAATAAAAACAGAAATTGTTGGAAAAACTCAACAGGTCTGGCAGCATCTATGGAGAGAGAACCAAGTTAATGTTTCTAGTCCAGTGATCTTTCAGTTCATCTCTCAGATCCTTTCAGACCTGTTGAGTTTGTCCTGTTTCTGTTTTCTCTAAATTCCTCATTCCTGTGCTTATTCTTGATTCATTTTTGAACCCTCTCTAAATCCTCACATTTTTCCTCCAGTATAGTTCCCAGAATTGAGCACAATACTCCATTTGAGACCAGCAGTTGTTTCAACACAGGTTCAGTGCTACGACTTTGCTTTTATTACTGTATGCCTCTATTTATAAAGCTTAAGATCGCATATGACTGTTCAATAATTTTTAACAATTTGCCCTGCAACCTTCAACAATTTGTGAACATATGCCCCTAAGTATCTCTGCTGTGGCATTTCTTTCAAATAATATCCCTTGTTACCTTTCCCCTCACTCCTAAAGTTTATCATGTATTAGATTAATATTTTACCTGGGATGGCATGGTGGCTCAGTGATTAGCATTGCTGCCTCATAGCACCAGGGACCCAGGTTCAATTCCAGCAACTATCTGTGTGGAATTTGCACATTCTCCCATTCACCCTCTGGGTGCTCCGGTTTCCTCCCACAGTCCAAAGATGTGCAGTTCAGGTGAATTGGTCAAGGTGAATTGGCCATGCTAAATTGCCCATGGTGTTAGGTGTATCAGTCAGAGGGAAATGGGTCTGGGTGTGTTACTCTTTGGAGGGTCGGTGTGGACTTGTTGGGCCGAAGGGTCTGTTTCCACACTGTAGGGAATCTAATCTAATCTTTAAAAAATCTAGCTATTCCCTCTATCTACTTAAGCTTCTATTACGTAATTTGCGGTGTTGAATAGATTTTCAACTTTTCATGTGTGGGATTCCACCCTTGAAAAATATTGTAACTTTTGCCTCTTTTGTGCACTGTCTGTTTCGGACAGTGCCTGAAATTTCGGCATGATCTGAGCGCAAATGGAGAACCCTGTTGAAAACACCTGTTTGCACCTGAACCCCAAGTGTCATTCCACCATGTGTCCACATCTAGTTGCTGTCACTCATCCTGCTGGGTGGATGCACTGTGCTGTTGGCTGTTTGGGACTGCGGGATTCCACTGAATGCTTTGCTTTGATTTTGCCACTTAATTAAAATAGAACCAAATTGAAGAATAGTTTGTGAAACTGAGTCCTTTGCTTTGCTTCACAAGTGCATGGTCCATCAAGGTCACTTTCTATTGGTCATATCATAGAGATGTACAGCATGGAAACAGACCCTTCGGTGTAGAACTCTCACTCTATGCGCTTGCTGCATTGAGTGTTGAGGTCACTTTTGGTTTTTGAGGTCACTTTTGGTGGTTTTGGCCGTGAAAATTGATATAAAGAACCTCGATTACCTGGCAAGATCGCAAGGTTCTGATGCTTGGCTAAACTATTATCTGGCATTCAATTATCCAGAATTCGATTAACCAAACTAAATACTCCCCACCCATGTCCTTCAGATAATCGAGGTTCCTGTTTTTTTACTCACTTGAAGCAGATTAATTCCTATCTTAGCCTGCTTGGCACAACTTCCTCATTCCTGAAGAAGGGCTTATGCCTGAAACGTCGATTCTCCTGCTCCTTGGATGCTGCCTGACCCGCTGTGCTTTTCCAGCAACACATTTTTCAGCTCTGATCTTCAGCATCTGCAATCCTCACTTTCTCCTAGCAGATTAATTCCAGCCATTTAAGTTGCCTAGAAGCCTTTGCATTTCATCTCCGATCAGAGAAAGTGCTATAATTACATGATTGTCACAGATTTCACTTTTTTTTTGTTCAGCCATTTTTATCTTGTAAATCCATTCTCACCTCAATAAAATTGACTACTAACTTGTTTTACTCTGGGTTTATCCTTTCTTCGTAGTTAAACCTGTGGTCACTGTTTCCTAAATGTTTGCTAACTGACCTGATCTGATGGACCCATGTCATTCCCTGAAACAGATCCAGCAATGCCTCTTTCCTTGAAGAGCTAAAATAACATTATAAAGTCTCTGAGCACACTTCAAAAAAAAACCTTCTTTCCACTGCCATTTATGCCGTTTGTATCCCAGTTTATATCAGAAAATTTGCTTCTCCCATTAAGAGCTGCACCTTCACTTAGTGTATGGTGCTGCCACGTATCTAAATTCTGTAAGACTTTAAGGTGCAGACCAGGTTTGTTTTAAGTTGATTGATTGAAAAAACTGAATCTGAGATGAGGGAAGGCCTTGGGATGTAGTATGACCTGTTAATTGAACTACTTTGGCAGTGGTAAGGAGCAGATCTTTTCAATGGAATTGTGCGTAATCTTTGAAGGGTGTATGTCTAATTTTGCCCTTATTCTGTGTTGATTAGGTCCTATTGAACTCTTAAAAGTTGGTATGTTTTAATTGTGAATTTCTGTTCCCTTGGGGAGAAATGCTTGTAATGCTACAATTTTTATTGGGCGATCTCAAAAAAAATCAGAAATGGTATAATAGACAATGGCTTCAATACTACAAAAGCAAAATATTGTGGTTGATGGAAATCTGAAATAAAGAGAAAATTATGGAAACAGTCAACAGGGAAGGCAATGAATGGCCTTGTGGTATTACCTTAAAACTATTAATCCTGAAACTCTCTTTTAATGTTCTGGGGAACCTGGGTGCAAATAGTAGAATTTGAGTCAGTCATACAGCGTGGAAACAAACCCATCTGTCCAATGAGTCCATGCTGACCATGTTCCCAAACTAAACTAGACCCACCTCCCTGTGTTTTGCCCATATCCCTCCCAACCTTCTCTCTTCATATAATTATCCAAATGTCTCTTATGTTGCAACTATGCCTGCATCCACCACTTCCTCTCACATGTCATTCCACGGACCAACCATTCACTCAGATTTTAAAATTATTTTAAAAACATTCTCCTCTCGCCTTAAAAATACGCCCCACGGTTTTGAACTCTCTCACCCGAGGCAAATGACCTTATCTATGCCCTCGTGATTTTATAAACCTCTATAAAGTCACCTCTGAATCTGCTACGCTAAGTCCCAGCCCATTTCTATAACTTGAGCTCTCTATTCATGGCAATATCTGGTAAATCTTTTCTGAATCCTCTCCAGCTTAATATCCTTCTGTAATAGGGCAACCTGAATTGCATGCCTTAATCCAGAAGAGGACTCCCCAATATGACTACCTCAACATGACATCCCAACTCCTATACTTGAAGGTTTGAACAATAAAGGCAAGAATGGTAAACAGCTTCTTAACCACCCTGTCTACCTGTGACGCAAATTTAAAAGAACTATTTACCCGAACCTCTGTTCTACAACAATACCAGGGCCCTGTTATTCTATAATTCCTGTCCTTTTACTTGTATTACCAAAATGCAATACCTCACATTAATCCAAATTTAAACTCCAACCACCCCTCAGTCCATTTACCCAATTGATCAAGGTCTCTTTATAATCTTAGATAACCTCCTTCACTGTCCATGATACCACTAATTTTGGTGTTATCTGCAAATTTACTAATCTTGCTCTGACATTCTCATCCAAATCATTTATGTAAATGACAGACAAAAGTAGATCCAGTACTGATCCCTGAGGAACACCGCTGGTCACAGGCCTCCAGTCTGAAAAACAACTCTCCTCCTCCACCCTCAGTCTCTTGCCATCTATCCATTTTCTATCCATTTGACAAGCTCACTCTGAATCCTAAATGATATAATGTGACTAATTAGTCTGTTATGCAGAACCTTGTCAAAGGCTTTTAATAAAGTCAGAGTAAACAATGTCTACCACTTTGCCTTCCTCCATCGTTTTGGTTAATTCCTCAACAAACTCAAATCAGGTCTCTCGCAAAACAATGCTGACTATACCTAATCATTCCTTGCCCCTCTAAATGCCTGTAAATCGTGTCTTTCGGAATCGCTTCCAACAATCTACCCACCAATGATGTCAGATTCATCGGTTTATAGTTCCCAGGCTTACAGCCTTTTCTAAATAAAGGTACAACATTAGCCACCCTCCAGTCATCTGGCATCCTCACCTGTGGTTATAGGTGGTACAGATATTTGTGCTAGGGGCTCTGCAATTTCCTCCATTAATGTCCTGGGATACACTAGATCAGGTCCTCGAGACTACTTAAGGTTTTACAAATCAAGCATACAGTTTTTACTTTGAATCATTTGTTTGGAACTTCTATAGTGCACATGTTTGTCGAGTTTTGATCTGGAGAAGGTTTTATGTTTGAAATTTTATATTTCTGAAAAAGTCTACATGGAAAAACATGTAGGCAAAGGAGGAGAGATGGTGGAGGGCTGTAAAGGAACTTTTTTAATCCAGCGATTGAAAGCTAACAATTGGAGGATTTGGAGGTTTTTTTCAGCTAAGTGATTTTTTTAAACGTTTAATTTTTAATCTTTTGCATGATTGAGATTAAAATCTCTGGGCAAGGAAGTCTAGTTTATTTTTCTATGTAAAGTGCTATTGAGAGTTTTTTTTAGGCTTAGTGTCACAGAGCATTCAAGAGACACTGACTAGTAAATTTTAGAGAAGTGATTACACAACAGGATCGGACATGACTGTCAGGAAAGGTAAGATAGTTCAGAAGTCTCCTGTGGTTATTCTTCTCTCAAACAGATATTCCATTTGAGTCCTGTTGAAGGAGAGAGTTTCCTCTGAGAAACTAGAAGTGGCGATCAGATCTTGAGCACTAAGAATGAATTTTGTGTTAAGCAGGGTTTGTCAAGATTTAAAAGAATCATGATAGAGGACTGTCCTGTCAGAGGCATAGACAGGAGAATTCTGTGGCTGTGAGCGTGAACCTAGGATAGTGTGTTGCTTTCCTGGTGTCAGAGTACATATCAAAATGATTGTGGCATGTTGTGAAAGGGGAGGGCGAGAAGCTGGAGGCTGTTTGGGAAAGGTTTGAGGCTTTGCGTTGTGAATATAAGAGGTTAGATTAAAAACAGAACCTGAAAAGTAGTAATCAGTTTATTCCTGGTGCCAAATTCTAATGAGGAAAGCAATAAAAGATAGCACAGATAATTCAGTAGTGAAGTGTTGGTACAATGCAGGTTCATAGAGTCACTGAGATGTACAGCATGGAAACAGACCCTTCGGGTTCTTGGATAATTGGGATTTCATCTGTGGCAGAAAAGACTTGCTCAAAAGGTATGAGTTTCACCTGAACTGGAAGGGGACCAGAGAGATTTGCTAGTTCTGTTCTGAAACTTAGGTGTGCGGTATGGTGTTGCTAAGTAGCCATAAAGATAGACAGAGATGGATAGCTTGGATTCAGAAAAGAGCAAGTTAATTTGAAAAGACCAATGAGCAAGCCAGAGAACAAGTAACCGAAGAATTTAACTGCATTTATTTCAATACAAGGGGTCTTGCAGGTAAGGCTGATAAACTCAAGACATGTATGGGAACATGCGACTGATTAGATTAGATTAGAATCCCTACAGTATAGAAACATGCCCTTTGGCCCAACAAGTCCACACCGACTCTCTGAAGAGTAACCCACCCAGACCTATTCCCCTACCCTGTATTTACCCCTGACTAATGCACCTGAACACTATGGGCAATTTAGCCTGGCCAATTCAACGAACCTGCACGTCTTTGACTGGGAGGAAACCGGAGCACCCGTACAAAACCTGCGCAAACTCCACACAATCTCCCAAAGGTGGAATTGAACCCAGGTCCCTGGTGCTGTGAGGCAGCAGTGCTAACCACTTAGCCACCATGCCACCCCATGTCACAACTATTACAGAAACTTGGCTGAAGGAAGGGAAGGACAGTACTAGCAGCTGAATGTTCTGAATTTTAGATGCTATAGGAAGGATAGAAAGGGGGAAAGGTGTACTTGATTTAAGGAAAATATACTGTAATTAGAGAAGAGTATTTCTAATGGATTATCCAATGGGTTGAAATTAGAAATAAAGGGATAATCACCTTGATGGGATTTTACTATAGGCCCCCCAATAGTCAGAAATTGAGAACCAATATATACAGAGATCTCAGATATATGTATGAATGATAGGATTGTAGTAGGGCATTTTAATTTTCCAAACATTGACTGACACTGTTTTAAAGTTTGGATGATGAGGGATTTATTAAATGCGTTCAAAAAAGTTTTCTTTATCAATATGTAAATGTTCCTAATAGAGAAGGAGCGAAAATTGACTTTGAATTCAACATCTGAAATTTAAAATCTAAAGATGACCAAGGAATCATTATTGATTGTCAAAAAAGAATTGGCTCCCCAATGCTCTTGAGGGAAACAAATCTGTCTGCTTAATCTGTTCAGTTCTTCATGTAATTTTAGACTCTCAGCAATGTGGTTTATTGTCAACTGCTCTCTCAAATGGCTTAGGAAGCCACTCTGTTGTAAGCATCATTATGAAATCTCAACAAAGTAATGAAACTGGAAGGACAACCTGGCATCAACCTAGGCACCAGAAAAGACAACGGCAGAAGCAGCCCTGTCAACTCTGCAGAATTCTCTTTACTAATATCTGGGGGCTTGTGTCAAAATAAGAGCTGTCTCTGCAACAACCTGACATATTGGCACTCATGGTATCATACCTTACTGACAATTCCCCAGCCTCCACCATCACCATCCCCACAAATGTCCTCTTTCTCCAGAAGGACATACTCAACATAAGTGGAGGCATAGTGTTATACCGTCAAGTAAGAGTTGCCATGGGAATCCTCAATATTGACTCCATATCCCATGTAGTCTCATGGCTCCAGGTTAAGCCTGGGCATGGAAACCACTTGCTGAGTAGCATGTACCATCCTCCCATGGCTGATGAATCGTACTCCTGTGTTGAACAAAACTTGGAGGAAGCACTCAGGGTGGCAAGGGTACAAGTTGAACTCTGGAGGATTTCAACATTCACCACGAGTGGCTCAGCAGCAGCACTAATGATCAAGCTGGTCATATCCTGAAGGACACAACTACTGAACTGGATCTCTGGCAAGTGATGAGGGCAAAACATAACTTGATCACCTCCTTGCCAATTTGCTGGCTGCAGATGCATCCCTCTGTGACAGTATCTGTAAGAGTGACCACCACACTGTTCTTTTGGAGTTGAAGTCCTGCCTTCACATTAAGAATAGCCTCCATGTTGTATGGCACTGTCAATATGCTAAATGGGACAGACTTTAAACAGAACTGGACAACTGAGGTGTTGTGGGCCATCAATAGTAGCAGAATTATACTTCAGCACAAGCTGCAACCTCCTGGCCCAATATGTTGTCATCCTGTTTCTCTATCCCTGTATCAGTCAAAGCAAACACTCAGCCACAGTATGGCTTTACTACCTCCATCTTCATTGTGTGCCCTGAAGGGAGAGAGTGATCACCCATGTGTACAGAAACCTGAGTTCTCTGTCTTCTCTCAAACAGCAGATTCTTAAGTAATTATGTCGTCACTTAAAGTGGAGCAGCATCCAAATAAGGGAACATTTATTGATTGGGTGACCATTACAATCAGAGAGCTCAATAGTAAAGATTAAGTCATCTGGCATTATACAATGAATGTTCTTAACATTGTTAACTGGCTTCACATAATGAATGCTTTTTCATCTTGTTAAATGGCTTTACATAAGGTATGCTTTTTCACCTCGTCAATCCACTCCCCTTGCCTCCAGCCCCTCATTGTTTACTGCAAGTTTTTATCTGGTCAAAGACATGCTAGCTGAGCCTTTTGTAAAGCAACCCGAAACTTAACTCCTGCCCTACCTGGTCATGCCTTATACACTTCCTCACCATCACCCACTCAACTATTGGAGAGTGTAGGAGTGCAAGGCAGGAGCAGCACCAGGCATATCTAAAAATAAGGTATCAACCTGATTAAAAATATCAAACTGGACTACTTGCACGTCAAACAGCATAAGCAGCAAGCAAAATGACTAAGCTAAGTGATCTAGGTAAAAACAATGACTGCAGATGCTGGAAACCAGATTCTGGATTAGAGGTACTGGAAAAGCACAGCAGTTCAGGCAGCATCCAAGGAGCAGTAAAATCGACGTTTCAGGCAAAAGCCCTTCACCTGTATTCCTGATGAAGGCCTTTTGCCTGAAACGTCGATTTTACTGCTCCTTGGATGCTGCCTGAACTGCTGTGCTTTTCCAGCACCTCTAATCCAGAATGAGCTAAGTGATCCCACAACTAGCAGATCAGATCTAAGCTGTCACAGCAAGTCCTGCCACAGCAAGTCACAAATGGTGCCAATTAAACAACTTGCTGAAGGAAGAGGGTCTGGAGAGGTGTACTAGGATGTTGCCTGGTATGGAAGGTTTGAGTTACAAGTTGTTCTCCTTTCACTACATAGTTGCGATCTCTTGTGATGCTGTGCGATAGAGAATCACGCATTAGAAATAATGCGGCCTATTGGAGAAACCACAAAAAATCAAATTAAAAATCATAATTAGCCTAACAAACAATAGCAGAGTCTAAATTTTGACTTGTTGTAACTGACCTGTATAGTACTGTATAGTGTAATTCATCAGGATATTCAACTGATTACGCTGGATTAGCATTTTACCTGTTGGCTGCACGACATTCCACCTAGTCTTCTAATCCCAACTCTGCACAAGTCTGATCCCAAAATGAAACCTGCCTTGATAGATCAAGGGTTGAATCTTAGCAAAAGAAATTAAGTATGTTTTGTCAAGTTTTTCAGAGGGTTTCACATTGTGATGCTTGGACACATCTATCATATTTTACAAAGCCCGCCTGATTTATTACCTACCTCATTGGTGCCCCCTTGCTCATTCTAGTGACATTTCCAAAACAACTGACCACATCTTGTGTGTCCCAGAATTGACCAACATCCATAGTTCAGTGTCAACTTAGTAAAACGATATTGTGCACCAAGACGAGTAATCAGTCTGGAGCTACCCTGCATGATTCCTGACATTGGCCTTGGATGTGGCAGACAATGGGAAATTGAGTTGTTTTTTTACAAATTTCTCTTGTCAATCTTTCTGAACCACACAGCTGTCTACAGGCATAGATTTGTTTGCCAAACTGATGTGCTTTTCTGCAGACATTTTGTCACCTTGCTAAGTGACATTGTTAGTGTGCCTCTGGTGAAGCGTTGGTGGTCGGTGCCACCTGATATTAGTCTGTTTTCTGGTACTTCCGAATCTGAATGAGTGGTTTGTATATGGGGTCCAGTTGAATATGTTCATTGAGTTCCGGTTGGAGTGCCAGAATCCCCTCTCATGTCTCTGTTTTGCCTGTACTAGGATAGCTACATGGTTGTCTGCTTAATACTTGGAATCCAGCAGTTGACAACTATGGCAGGACTGTCACACTGCTAGCTTAAATATACTGTTTGTTTCTGATGTTGTTCATGACCATAACTAACAGCAATATTTATAATAATGCATGAGAGTGTAGTCTGAACAGAAATTTAGATTTTTGGTTGGTTAGGGATAGACAGTTGTAACTCTATACCATGCACTAATAGAATTGGCACAGAATATTATTAACTTCAAGTCAACTCATTTCTAGAAACTGACTTAAGCACATTATATGCAGAACTGCAAAAGAAACATTAACCATAACTTGCTGAACTGAGATTCACAAAATTATACTTGAAATGTGCATACTATCTAAAGTGTTTATATTAACACTTATTGGGTTTCCTCTACATCTACATCTTGAATGAGGAGATAGAAACGGTACAGAGTACTATAGATCATATAGTGCCACTCCTCTGAACAACTGCACAGAGGACTTCAGTATTTTGCATTCCATCACGCCTACAATTAAGGCCAATATTGCAATTGGCTACCTAGCTACTTGCTGACTGTAACTCAATAGCATGGACCTCCAGGATTGACAGTAGTTTGCGGACCATCATTTAGAACAGCAACAACTGTCCATGAATCTATTTTGTACAGCATCTCAACGTCAAAATGAAAAGTCAATGTGGTAGGAAGGATGTGATTGCTCGAGTGCAGTGGAGATTTGCTAGAAAGTTTCCAGGGCTGCAGAATTGCAGCTATGAGAAGAAATTGGAGAGTTTAGTGTTGCTTAACTTGAACAGAGAAGGCTGAGGGGCAGCATGATTGAGGTATACAAAATTGTGAGCGGTAGAGTGATTAAACTGGATCAGCCAGTTTCTGTTGGCAGTGTTCAAAAACCAGGGGTCTTGGATTCAATCTAAGTGGCAGAAGAATTAGAAGGAATGTGAGGAAAAACCTTTTTGTGCAGAGGGTGGTGAGTGTTTCAAATTCACTGCCTGAGTTGGTGCTGGAGGAAGAGACCCTAAACTCTTTCAAAAGTACCTGGATCTGCACCTTAAATGCTATAAGATGCAGGTTTATGGGCTGTACGCTGGGAGATGGGAATAGAAAGACCATCATGGGTGTTTTTGGATTGGTGTGGACAGAATGGGCCAAATGGCCCCCTTTTGTGCTGTAGTGCTATATCTATAGTTCCAAGAATGAAAGAGTGCAAGACCCAATTGGCCTATTTCTTATATTCTTGCTACTGATGGGATGCAGCCAGGATTCATTGCCTTTGTATCGGTGCCTTCAGTTATTTGATATCTAATGGGGTGAATTGAATTAACTGAAGACTGACATTGCCCCCCTAGACATCTTGAAAGAAGGCTGAGATAAATTGAGGCTGAAAATTGTTGCAAGCATTTAAGGCATGTTTTTTGCACTAACTCCTCCCATTATTGAGAATATGAATTATTGTGGTTCCTGCTCCTCTAGCTAGTTGTACTTCTGTACAAATAGGGTGCAAGTTGGCATCCAAGTATAGTTACATAATGCACTTTTTTTAAAATTACAGGTCTTGTGTTTCCTTGGGACCTAGAAATCGTTCATTTGGAGCTGCTGCTAAAACTCAGGTAGGAAAAGCTCAGTGCTTTACGAAGAGCTGGAAAATTCCAGATGGTGCAATAATCCTGTTGTATTGTAATGTAATTGTCATCAAGCTGCTATCATTGATATTCTCAACTAGAATGAGAATTGTATTCAAGGGTAACAAAGTTTTTGAATCCATTTTATTTCACAAGTAGTCTTTCATGAGTCATGTAAGAGCCACATCTAGTGACGTAAGAGGTAATGTGGTCTTGCATTCAGGTGGAATGTGTTGTTTGCATGAGCCACACAAATTTTTGTTTTTGAATTTGCTGGTTCTAATTTATGCATGTTGACAATGAGCTGGCTGGATACTTAGTGCCAGATCAAACAAACAGACTGGCCCCATCTGAATCTGCTGCATCTGGTAATTATGAGCAGAAAAGTACTGTAAAATGTTACATCGTATGTTTGAATTTCATTTTCCCAGTTTACCAATAAGCTAAACAGCTACAGCAATAACTGTACATCGCCATTCTATGTTCCCACCTTCTGTGAATGGTTGAAAGAAACTGACCCTCAAATTCAAAATTTGACAATACTTAAGATTATTAAAAAATAAGAACAGGCATAGGCCAATGGGTCTATTGAACCAGATCTCCCTCAATAATATCATGATTGATCTAATCATGGCCTCCATTCCCTTATGGATAGAATACCTATCTTGTTCAGCTTTAAATATATTCAATGACTAGGCCTCCAACTAGGACTGCAATGAAACAAAATTCCTAAAAATAATAATCCTGTTGCAAGAAGGATTTGTTCTTCATTTCAAACTTAACTGGGAGGTCAACTATTTTTTTTTTTAATCTATCCTCTAGTTTTAGAATCTCCCCTGAAAGGAAATGTCCCCGAGAAAATATCTCCTTTGCACCTGCCCTGTCATGCACCCTCAAAATCTTTCATTTTTGAGTAAGATCACCTCTCCTCAATGTGCTCTATACTTGTGGAAAAACCTCGCTCTTTTCATATTCCATTCTCCTTACATTAGGTGGCAACATTCCATTGGCCTTTCACTTGATTGTACCTGTGTGCTAACTTTGATTCATGGACGAGGGCAGCCAGCTCTCTCTCGGCTGTGCAAATGGTGTTAACCTTTTCAGGCTTCCGATCTGAAATTTTGGAAAATAATTTGTCCGTCTATACATATGACACGCGCTTTTTTTGATACCCTGTGAGATAGACCATTAAATCTAGAGGGTTTGTTAGCCCTTGTTTCTTTAGTTTTCTCAGTGCTTTTTCTCTGATCTTGATTATTTTCACATTCTTCCTTTTACTTGCTGATTTCCTAATATTTCGTGAAGACATATACAAAATACCTATTAGTTTGTCATTTGTTTCCCATTAATTCTTCAGTGTCTCTTTCTCCAATCAATCTAATCTTTGTTACTCTCTCCCTTTTTTATTAAAGTTATAGAATCTATATTTACTGTTAGAATTTAGTTGTTTTTTGCTTAGCACATAAACTTCTAACTTATAATTTAGACATACTTTGGACTTCTGGACAGCCGTGAATTTCTTGCAGTTTTTTCCCTTTTCAATTCAATCCCATCTTCTACTTTTATTAGTTAACAGTGGGTGGTGTGTTTCTTGTTCTCGCACTGAATGTGGAATTCTGTCATATTTCGAATTTTGCCTTAAGGATCTTTTACTATTAGGCTGTCAATTAATTGCCTCATTATACATTACCAGATCTCAAATATTTTGTGGCTGGTTCCAGAAGGGTATTGTTCCAAGAAACTGTCCTGAATGAATTCCATGTACTCAGCCTCTAGTGTGCCTTTGCCAATTTGATTCAACCAATCTTTTATGAAGATTCAAATCTCGTATTACCAATGCAGCACCTTTCATACAAGCCACCATATCGAGGTTGCTCTCAAGGGAGCAGGCGACTTTGGCCTTGCCTAAATTCAGAAGAGTCTATGTGCAAAGATCATCTACATCTAACTTCAAATTTTCTCTTTGCGAATTCTAACGTAGTTAATCAAATCCCAAACTATTAGTCAGTAAATATCCATCTTTGTGAGTTCCAAATTGATAATTAACTGTCAATCATTTTAAATGCAGATATTTTTTTAAATAAGACTATTATTAAATTGCATTTTTTAATTGAATTAGTTTTATTGTTGTTACTTTGATTTTTTAAAAAGGGAGGAAGTCAAAGCTCATTCACAAAATTGCTCTAACTAGTGATAAATTATGCAAACTTTGAGCCTGATTCTACCATTTTTATCAAAACCTACTTAAAATACAGAATTACTATTTGTGCAAGATGCAGTGATAACCAGGTATTTATGAAAATGCATTCAATTAAAGCTATAAGTGTATTCTTTATACTAGTGAGTCATATGTAGGAAGAAATTTGCGGTGTGCTGCATCGGGGATTGGAATTTATAATTGGAGATAAATTAGTCAAAGAATCCCATTTTTGTTAGCTATCTCCCTCCATGTCTTTGTGTTGATAGACACTGGCTTTTAGCACTGTTGGTGACTTGAAGTTGAATCTACAATTATTTATTCTGTATATTTTATCCACTTTTATCTTGCAATGTCCACGTTCCATTTTATTCTATTGTCCATTCCCAATTGCTCTGGAGAATATGGTGTGAGCTGCCTCCTTGAACTGGTGAAGGGACACCACAGTGCTGTTAGGAGGTTCAAGATTTTGATCCTGGTGAAGAAACAACATTACAATTCCAAATCAGGATGGTGTGTACCTTGCAGTAGACATTTCAGGTGTTCCCTGAAATTCTGTACCTGCTACCCTTGTCCTATGTGGTAGAGGTTGAGAGTTTGGAAGATGCTGCTGCTGTGTATCAGTGTTGAAAGTGGTGGAATTCATGCTTTTCAAGTAGACTGTTTTGTCCTGGATAATGCTAAACTTTGTATCATTGCTGCATGGATCCAGATAGGTAGAGTATTCCATTGCATTCTTGACCTGTGCCTTGTAGGTGGAATACAGACACTGGGGCGAAACAAAGCTGCAGAATTTCTAGTCTCTATTCTGCTATTAGAACCGAAGTTACAGCACAAAAGTCACTTAATCCATCGTGTCTTTGTCTCCCAAATGAACTGCCGCCGGCTCTAATCCCACTTATTGGACCTGGTCTGTAGCTTCACTGGTTACAGTACAGGTGCACATTCAGGTCTCTTTTAAAAGGTGAAGAGCTCCACCTCAACCTTCAAACTGCTTAGTGAATTTCAAATACTTGCGACCACCTAGGTTTTCTTTTTTAAAAAAAAGCTTTCCTCGTGTTCCTCTAATCCCTCTCCCTTAAATTTTTGGCCCCTGGTAATTGACCCGCCCACTAAGGAAAACAGGTCATCCATGTCCACACTATCCATGCTCCTCATTATTTTGTACACTTGAATCACCCCTCAGCCTCTCCTCACTAATCTGTCTTCAGCTGCAATTTCCAAGTCCCAAAAACACAGCTAAATCTTCACTATACCGTGGAATTCCTTGTCACGGAGCGCAGTGGGTGGAATTCATTGCCATGGAGTGCAGTGGAGGCTGGGACATTAAATGTCTTCAAGGCAGACATTGATAAATTCTTAATCTCGTAAGGAATTAAGAGCTATGGGGAGAGTGCGGGTAAGTGGAGTTGAAATGCCCATCAGCCATGATTGAATGGCAGAGTCGACTCGATGGGCAAGAATGGCCTTATTTTCACTCCTCTGTCTTATGGACTTATCTCTAGAGCAATTATATTCTTACAATGTGACCAAAAGTGTGTACACAAATTCAGCTATGGCTTAAATAATGTATTATATATTTCCAGCAGTACACCCCTGTATTTGTACTCCGTACCTTAACAAATGAGAAAAGCACCACATATGCCTCCTTTGCTACCTTACCTAACCATTTTGTTACTGCCAAGGGCCTGTGGACATGCACTCAAACGTGTCTCATTCTTTCTCAAGAGATTTCAAGATCCTGTTTATTGTGTTTCCTTGCTTTGTTTGCCTTTCCCAAATGCATTATCTCTCTCCTATATGAATTGAATTCCATTTACTGTTTTTTTTTCCCAGCCATCCTATTCAACCGAGCCATTGATATCACCTGTGGTCAGTAGCCACTTTTGTCACTAGCAATTGTCTGGCAAATCTCTGCACATTTCTCAGTCATGCCTCTGGCATTTAAGTCCAAATTATTGTTATGCAGCAAACCACATATACAACACGCAACACAGTGGATTTGCAAAAATATGTATTGACAATTACTGTTTATCTTCTATCACTGAGCCAATTTTAGATCCAAATCATCATATTCTGTGCCTTCTAAGAGCTTTACTTTACTGACCAGTCTTCCAGTTAGGATCTTGTCAAATGCTTTACTACAATCCTTGTAAATAACATCCGTTACACTATCCTCGTCAATTCTCCCTGCTCCTTCCTCAAAAAAACTAAACTAGTAAGACTGACTTTCCCTAAACAAAACAGTTCTGATGAGGTGTTCGTGATTCATTTGTGACTTTCCAAGTAACAGGTAATCCTTTTTCTGGATGCAAGGTTTAATACCTACAGTATTTATATGCCTGGTCCATTTGTGTTTTGAGCAATTCCAGGATGTTGATGTAGGCACTGGAGGGGTGTATGTTTCTTGTCATTTGTAAGCCCAAACGTGGATGGTGTCCAAGTTTTGCATCTGGAAACTGCTTCAGGATTGAACTGCACTCAAATAGGACTAATCATCAATGAACATCTCCACTTCTGACCTTTGTTTGAGGGACAATCATTAATGAAGCAGCTGAAGATGATTTAGGACACTCCCCTCAGGAACCCCTGCAGAGACATCCTGGAGCTGAGATAGCTGAAATCTTTTTTTAAACAACAATCTGCTTCTTTTGAGATATGACTTCAACGAGTGGAGAATTTTCCCTCCTGATTCCCATTAATTTCAGTTCTGGGAAGTCTCCTTGGTGCTTTAGTTGGTTGAGTGCTTCCTTCATATCAAGGAAAGACTCTTGTTCTCATTTCGCTTTTGGAATCCTGTTCTTTGGTCCACGTTTGAACCAAGGCTGTAGTGAGGTCAGGAGCTGCATGATCCTGGCAGAACCCAAACTGAGCCTCATTGAGCGAATTATCGCTGATGCACATGCATTGATTGCATTGCTGATGGAGTGTATGTTGATTGGACAGTAATCAGAAAGCCACTTCAACACACCTTGTTCAACAACTCTATCTCGGGCCGTGGCAATGCTCTAGAAAAGTTTCGTGCAATCTGGAAAAATAGCACCTCATTTTCCACTTCGGAACTCTACAGCCTTTTGGACTCCATATAGAGTTCAACAATTGAAGGGCTTGAGGCACTTTCTCTGATGTCTTACCCCAACCCTGAGCGGCAGACCTTGTTATCACATGATGTGCTATTACAAGCAACCCATCATTAACCACTCAAGTCCTAATAGCAGTTATTCCTTCTCCTAGGCAGACCATTATCCCCTCCTTTCTGTCCAATGGCTCCTCTCTCTTTAGGCTCCATCTCCACTTAATGTTCACTTTCTCATTTTCACCCAACCACCCTATAAAAATCTAATGCATTTTCCTAGCTACTATCAAGTCTGAAGGGTCACTGGACCTGAAACGTTAACTCTGTATAGCTGCTGCAAAACCTGCTGAATTTTTCTAGTAAATTCTGTTTTTGGTGGCGTTAACCTACTTTGTGTGTGCGTAGGCATGCCTGGTGAATCTTGCACTTTGTTGGATAGATGTTGGTGGTTTAACTGTTTACAAGTCAACTAGGATCAGAAATGTGATGTTTTACTCAATATTTAATATAATTTATGGTTAAATTAGACTAAGTAAATAAAGTTGCATCTTGGGTATTGAATTATAAAGTTATTGCAAATTAATTTGAGAACTTTTTTAAAAATAGAAATAAACTGCAAATTAAATTTTAACCTCTCTCTGTAGATAGTGTCCAATGTGAAAAATACTTTACAAGGATTTAAAAGGCTCCATGGCAGAGCTTTCTCGGATCCATTTGTAAGAGCTGAGCAATCCAAGCTTGGATATGAACTCGTCCAGATGCCAAGTGGTACCACAGGTGTTAAGGTTTGTACTATAAAGTTCAGTTAGATTTGCCATTAGAATGGAAGTAAAGTTGGTGTCCAGATTCTTTCAAGTCTGTCAATTTTGACCAATATGGGATAGCCATGATAATGCCCAAAATAGAATATGAGCAAGCTCTTTTAAATTACTTCGTTACCTAGTCTATTTAGGTCAGATCTTTTCTATTCTTCAAAATAGAAATTAAATACCTGCAATATAATTGGCTAAGAGACATCTGTCCATGTTTAAGACAATATCATTGTTTTTCCAGTGAAGGTTAAGCACAAATGCTTAAGAACAGTTTGTAAAAGATTATTCAAAATGTCTCCTACATATGAATGCAGTGCATTGAGCACATTAGGAAGCATTCACTTGGCCATTGCTAAATGCCTCAATTTAATTGTGCGCTTTTATCTAGTAATATCTCTCATGCAGTGAGGTGTGAAATTATTTTAATTTGCTGCCCATCCCTACATAACCTGAACTAAGTGGCTTGTTAGGCCATTTCAAACCATAGTTGAGAGTCAGCCACGTTGTTTTAAGTCTAGAGTCACATATAGATCAGACCAGGTAAGATCAGATTTCTTTTTATGTTACTTTGCAATGGCATTTCATAGCTAGTAATATATAAAAGAACATTTAGGTGCTAGCCTTCTCCTGTCAACTACAAACAACAAACTTTCTGTCAGGATATTAGTCAAGGACAGTATTACAGTGGCAGACATGACATTTGATGAGAGGTAGTATGGGCTGAGGTTAGAAACAGGAAAGGAGCGGTCACCCTATTGGGAGTTCTGTTTCGACCTCCAAATAGTTCCAGAGATGTAGAGGAAAGGATAGCAAAGATAATTCTAGATAGGAGCAAGAGTGACAGGGTAGTTGTTATGGGTGACTTTAACTTTCCAAATGTTGACTGGAAGTACTGTATTCATGCACTTAGATGGGTCAGTTTTTGTCCAATGTGACATTGTATATAGACAAGCCACATTGCATTTGGTACTGGGTAATGAAGCTGACCAGGTGTTAGATTTGGAGATAGGTGAGCACTTTGGTGGTAGTGACCACAATTTGGTTATGTTTACTTTAGCGATGGAAAGGGGTAGGTATAAACTGTAGGGCAAAAGTTATTGCTGGAGGAAAGGCAATTATGATGTGATTAGGCAAGATTTAGGATGCATTGGATGGGGAAGGAAACTGTAGGGGATGGACACCATTGAATGTGGTGTTTATTTAAGGAACAGCTACTGCGTGTCCTTGATAAGTATGTATCTATCAGGCAGGGAGGAAGAGGTCAAATCAGGGAGCTGTGGTTTAGGAAGGAAGTTGAATCTCTTGTCAAGAGGAAGAAGGCTTATGTTAGGATGAGACATGAAGGCTCAGTTAGGACACTTGAGAGTTACAAGCTAGCCAGTAAGACCTAAGTGAACTAAGAGGAGCCAGAAAGGGGCATGAGAAGTTGTTGGCAGATAGAATAAAGGAAAACCCTAAATAAAAGTATGACTGGCGTAAGGTTAGGGACATTCGAGGAAAGTAGTGGGAAGTTGTGCATGGAGTCCAAGGAGGTAGAAGCGCTAAATGAATATTTTTCATCAGTAGTCACACTGGAAAATGGCTGTTGCTGAGGAGAATACTGAGGTACAGGCTACTAGACTAGATGGGATTGAGGTTCACAAGGAGGAGGTGTTAGCAATCCTGGAATGTGTAAAAATAAGTTCCGTGGGCTGGATGGGATTTTTCCTAGGATTCTCTGGGAAGCTAAGGAGGAGATTGCAGAGCCTTATGGCTTTGATCTTTGTTGTCATTGTCTATTGGAATAGTGACTAGAGGAAAGCAAATGTCTCCTTGTTCATAAATGGGAGTAAAGGTAACCCTGGTAATTACAGACCAACGAGCCTTCCTTCAGTTGTAAAGTGTTGGAAAAGATTATAAGAAATAGGATTCACAATCATCTAGAGAGGAGTAAGTTGATTAGTGATAGTCAGCATGTTTTTGTGAAGGATAGTCTCTTTCAAACGTTATTGAGTTCTTTGAGAAGGTGACCAAACAGGTGGATGAGGGTAGAGCGGTTGATGTGGTGTATACAGATTTATTTAAGGTGATTGCACAAAATAGGGAGGCATGGGATAGAGTAATTTAGCAGTTTAGATCAGAAATTGGCTAGCTGAAAGAAGACAGAGGGTGGTGGTTGATGGGAAATGTTCATCCTGGAGTTCAGTTATTAGTGGTGTTCCACAAGGATCTGTTTTGGGGCCACTGCTGTTTGTCAGTTTTATAAATGACCTGGATGAGGGCACAGTAGGATGGTTTAGTAAATTTGCAGATGATACTAAGGTAGGTACAGTTGTAAATGTTGCAAGTTACAGAAAGACATAGATAAGCTGCAGAACTGGGCTGAGAGGTGGCAAATGGAGTTTAATGTGGAAAAGTGTGAAGTGATTCACTTTAGAAGGAGCAACAGGAATGCAGAATACTGAGCTAATGGTAAGATTCTTGATAGTGTAGATGAGCAGAGAGACGTTTGTGTCTATGTACATAGATCCTTGAAAGTCGCTACCCAGATTGATAGTGTTGTTAAGAAGGCATACAGTGTGTTAGCTTTTATTGGTAGAGGGATTAAGGTTTGGAGCTGCAGCTATACAAAACTCTGTGGTTGCACTTGGGGTATTGCTTACAGTTCCGGTCACCACATAACAGGAAGGATGTGGAAGCTTTTGAAAGGGTGCAGAGGAGATTTACCAGGATGTTGTCTGGTATGGAGGAACACGTCTTTGAAGGAAAGGCTGAGGGAGCTTGAGGCTGTTTTCGTTAGAGAAGGTTGAGAGGTGACTCTATTCAGACACATCAGATAATCAGACGATTAGATTAGTGAGAGCTTTTTTCTTCAGGTGATGGCTAGCATGTGGGGACTTGGCTTTAACTTGAGGGGTGATAGGTATAGGACAGATGTCAGAGGTAGTTTCTTTACTCTGTAGTATGGGCATGGAATGCACTGCCTGCAGCAGTAGTAGACTTCCCAACTTTAAGGGCATTTAAGTGGTCATTGGATAAACACAAAGATGAAAATGGAATAGTGTAGGAAAGATAGACCTCAGATTGGTTCCACAGGTTGGTGCAACATTGAGGGCTGGAGGGCCTGTACTGCACTGTTATGTTCTATATTGTTAAAACCACTCAAATTAGCAAAATTATTTTTTTTCTCAAATCTGGCTTGCATTTTTATTTTAAAAGGTTTCATACATGGATGAGGAAAGATCTTTCAGTGTGGAGCAAGTGACAGGAATGTTATTGACAAAACTGAAGGAAACAGCTGAAACTGCACTGAAGAAACCAGTCTTGGATTGTGTGATATCAGTAAGTCATAAAGTTATTAATTGTACAGTATAGAATGTTTTGTTTTGGAAGTTGTCTGCAAAAAGATACTTTTTTCATCTTCTGTATACCGTTTATAGGTTCCATGTTTCTACACAGATGCTGAGAGGAGGTCTGTAATGGATTCTGCACAGATTGCAGGACTCAACTGTTTACGGCTAATTAATGAAACCACTTCAGGTAATAGTTAAATGTTTTTTATGACCAGTATTCTTCTTGGAGAGTGAATTAGATTAATCACATTGTAGCTGCTCATTTTCACAAAAACTAATATTGATACAGTTTGAAGACATGTATAAACCAGATTGTTTTATTGGTGAGGATGGGATTTGAACCATTGTCCTGCACCATGTATTGAATGACTACCCTGTTGCAATCTCTGCTCGTAATAACATGCTAGTGATTCACAGTATTAATCTAGTGTGAGATATTGTTATAGGCTATCTTCATTAAGCTTAGCTATATTCATTAGTACTGGGTTCCCATTCATTCATTCATTAATCCTTTACTGACCATTATTTACTATAACTTGGTTTCTTTTATTCATTCATAAAATTGCGATTCTGTAGTTCCCAAATTTTAAAAACAACCCTTTCAAACCTATTACTACATTTCCACAACTTATCAGCCCTTGGTACAAGCAGTGTTTACCTCTGAAGAAGTGCAGCATGCAGAACAATACTGTCTCCAAATCTCCACGAATCAGCCCTTACCAACCATTTCCTGGACCTGCATAGATTAAGTACCTGTTAAATACCTTTTAACTGGGCCACTACTCCTTTTTCAGAAACCAACTGCCATGAAATTGCATGACTGAATGAATCTCATTTCAGCAAATAGTAAATAAATCTCAACTCAGTTGCAGTAATCAGTTTAATATCCTTTAACCTTTTTATTACAATTCCTAACTTATTTAGAGCAAATAGGCCTCATATTTTTACTAACATTTACTTAAAAGACAAAAGAGCAAACACTTCTTGATTATGCAAGCAAACTGGACGGACACTCTTAATCCCACTGGAAGTAACAGCCAACACTTAGCACATGTTTTAATCCATCTCCATCTCCCAGGACAGAAGCCCTTCAAACCTTTGTGTACAATAGATGAAAAATGTAACACCATACATTAATATGTAATTTTAATATGTAAGGATTCTATTGCTGCCTCAAACTTGTGCTGTGGTTGCTGAATAAAATAAGCTATTTTCACCACTCAGTGATTTCAGTTGTTAGTTCAACACTATTCTGCAGTCGAGTTTTCCTGAATATTGCTTATGTCATATTGAATAAATTTTATTAAGCAATTTAGCATGCTTCATGTAGAATTAATAGCTACTTTTAAATGTTGCCATTAAGGTTAAGAATAATTTCAACGTAATAGCATTGAAACAAACACAATCTTCGAGAAACTCAGTGTGTCGAGCAGCACCTTTGGAGAGAGAAACGGTTAATGTTTTAAATCTGGTATGATTCTTCATTCTGAAGTCATACCATTCAATGTTAATTTTGTTTCTCCTGCCACACGTTGCCAACCTGCTGAGTTTCTCCAGCATTCGGTTTGTTTTCTAGCAAGCACACTATCTTGCTTGTGGTGGATTATTTAATGTTATTTTCTTTATAGAAAGGTGGTTGGTCAGGATACTAGAAGGCTGTCTGTTTCAGCAGTTGTGTTGAGTCTTTAATGTTTCATTTTTGAGTGATAAAACTGTTTGGTAAAGTTCTTTTCACTCAGCATAGCATTAAAAGGTTGGTTAAAATTGTGTGACCGAGATTGGAACTTGCACCCATGACACTACATAATGTCAAAAATCATATATAATATTTATTATATTTGAATCCAAATTATCACTACTTTTGAATTAATTTTAAGTTCTTGCTTTGTTTTAGTAACTTAGTGAAGTGAATTGACACAGATGTCAATGGGTTTTAAATGTGCCAATTCTCCATATGAGTAATTCAACTTTTAATTAGTGAAAATAGTTTTTGAAAAAACTCAACCTGCTTATTAATTACTTTGTGTCCCAAGTTTGTTTCACTTAATTTTTGGAGCATGCCCACTCCAAAAAATAATGTATTCACCTTGGATGGATTGATCAATTATGTTTCACCATGCTCTTTTTCAAATCAATGGAAGATCTAGTTGTGCTGAATACACTTTGCACTTTAAAATTGCTATGAATCAGTTGCCACAGCGGAAGGAATGTGGTTAGGCTGAAGTTCTAGGCTATGCTTCCTTTTCTCTCAAGACTAAATTTGTCCTTAGTTGCAATCTGTGTCCATCAGTCTTTTGGTAGTGTACTGAAGACTTATGAATATGATAGGAAAAGGCAGTATATTTGTCAGGCATGAGGAAACCAGGTCCTTATACAGTTTCCATTCACAGCTGCTTTGTAATTTCATGATCAGGGGTAGAAGTTTTTCCTTCCAAGAGATATTCTGTCCAATGGTAATGCTGATCTGAATTGTCTTTACCAGCATTTTTCAATTTCATTAAGGAGAAATATGATTATTTCAAAAACAATGTTCTTTTATTCAGCTTCACTACATTGTAATTTTTTCTGTATATCTTCCATGTTCAAATTAAAATTACTTCCCTTTGGAATGTTGTGTAGTTACAGTTACTGTTTTATATGCAGTTGCACTCGCTTATGGGATATATAAACAAGATCTGCCGGCCCCAGAGGAGAAGCCGAGGAATGTTGTCTTTATTGATTTGGGACACTCCGCATATCAGGTTTCAGCCTGTGCATTCAATAAGGGAAAACTAAAGGTAAAACCTAGAAAATGTTTAATGCACGTCTGTCTTGTTTGATGTTTTGCCGAATCAGTATTGTAAAATGCTTATCCTTGCTAATAAAGAAACTGCTTCACTTTGATTTTAATTCTGCTGCATATACTTTCCGTTATTTCTTAGCATAAGGTATGAAGTAAGTCTCTCTTAATCGACAGGTTATGACTTTTAAATTATTGCTGTTTGTTAGAACAAATAATGGTACACATAAAATGTAACTTGATTTCTTGGTGCCATCTTTCTCTTTACCATTTCACAGTAAGTTTATGTTGTCCTAGGTCCTCGCTACTGCTTTTGATCCCTATTTGGGTGGAAAGAACTTCGATGAGATTCTAGTCAATCATTTCTGTGAAGAATTCAGTAAAAAGTACAAACTAGATGTTAAGTCAAAGATTCGAGCCGTAATGCGGCTATTCCAGGAATGTGAAAAGCTGAAGAAACTTATGAGTGCAAATGCATCTGACATACCAATGAACATTGAGTGTTTCATGAATGACATTGATGTTTCTGGATCATTGAACAGGTACAAAATAAAACCATTTCAGGATCCTAGTCCCTTAGAAGTTATTTTTCTAAAAATACAGTATTATACTTATTGCTTGCAAGAGAAAAAACATAATAAAATACATCTAGACTTCACAAGTCATAGGTATGCACCACAGAAACAACTCTTTTTGGTCCAACTCATCCGTGCCTTCCGTGTATCCCAAATTGAATGGTTCCCAGTTTCCTGTGTTTGGTCCACATACTTCTAAACCTTTCCTATTCATGTACCTGTTGAAATGTTGTAAATGACCCATTACTACTAACTCTGGTAGCTCAATCGGTATGCACACCACCCTCTGTGAAAGTTGCGCAATGATTTAATATTTTTCATTACCTTTAAGTACATTATCTCACTATATTTTTCTCAAAGTTCTAGTTTGATAACACCCAAATGGAAAAATTAAAAATATTAATTATCTTCAGCCATTTGCTTGATATGTACAGTATAGCCATTTTAAAGCTAGGGGTGTTAATGTGATTTATGTTGAGCTTAAGGTACGCATATGAAATGGACCAAAGGGCAGCATGGATTTTCTTTTGATTATATTTTATGTGGTAAAGTATGTTGTTTCCCTCAGTTTAATTTTGTTTTGGACATTTTCCATGTATTTTGTTTATCAGAGCCTAAGGAGAATATCTCTTCTCGCCTAGCCTAGGTCCATACCAAAGGCAAAACGCAACTATTTGGCCTAATACTACCCTACCTTGCACGTCATCCAAAGTGTTTTATCATTTTGAGAGTGAAGCAATATTCCTGGTATCTGAGACAGGGTGGTTATTATCGAATTAAAAACACTCTTCTTTTGAGATGTGAATAAAAAAAGACTAAATAGTTTAAAGTTTGATTACTGCATGCTGATTTTATCTTTTGTCTCCTGACTTGCTTTCTCAATACTGTAGAAGTACATATAACTGATTCACAAGTCATTTCAACGGTCACTTGTCACTGCTGTTGAGAATATTTGCCAGGTTTTAGAATAAAAGTGCTTCGGGGGAGGGTAATAGATTTAACCAGATGCTAGAGATGGAATCAACGTGTCAAGCTTGAGCTTTAGGATGTCCATAAGTTTGTGAACAGGGGCTGTATGCACTGTGTTCGTGCATTCAGGAGATCCTGGCACACGAGTTTCAACATTGTCAGCTGTGCAAAGCTCAAAATAACAAGTGATTCAAAGCTTTGAACATCTGCCCCATTTTCCTCGCTGCCTAAAAGGTATCACTTCAAAATGTCATGTTTTCGACACAGTCTAATTGACGTCCTCACATGAGTCTCTCTGGAGTACCAGAAGTCTTGGCTTGAAGGCTGAACCTTGTCTGCTGGAGACAAAACCTCCATTGAGTTTTAAGTGAAACCAGTGACGTATCATCACAAATTTAATGAAACAATGCCAGAGGAGTTATGATGCCATATAACATATGGACTGACTGTCTTCAGGGTTTTAGTAAGTCTTAAAAAGCTTAATGTGCAAAACAAATTTAAGTTTGTGAAGTCAGATATATTTAAGGATGGTCCAAGCTTGCTACTAGTAAGTTGCTTATTTCATTTTGACAAAACAATGCTGTATTAATGTTTTATGGTATTCTTCAAGATGTTGGCATTATTAGAAATGTCAGTATGTGTTGCCCATCCTACATATTTTTGTATGACGGTGAACCTTTTTCAATTATAGTAGTCCACGTGGTGAAACATTTGTAAAGGAAATTAAAATTTGAAGCATATTTTGCATTGAAGATAGGAACACCAATTTCTAAGAGAAAATGAGGACTGCAGATGCCCATTTCTGACCTGACCAAAGATTGTGCAACCTTGAATCACTGCTTAGTGAGATTTTGATCATGCATACTAGTTTAATATTGGTGGTTTAGTAATGAGCATAATTACAAATAGTTTGAGAATGTTTTCAAGATGTTTAGGAGAGAGAAATAATTTTTAGGTAATTGTGTTTTGAGTTCTCATTTTTTTTCCCCCAGACCTGGTCAAAATTTCTCAATATTTTTCTATGTTGTGCTGTTAAAGGGCCCAGTTTGAAGAAATGTGTAGCTCGCTTTTGTCCAGAGTGGAGGGTCCTCTTCGCAGTATTATGGAGCAAACCAGTGAGTAAACAAATTAAGATTTGTTAGCCTGTGGATTTTCTATACTTGTTTCACACCTGTGATTTTTTTTTTTGAAAAAATTCAGTAATTGCAGTTTAGAAAATAGTTTGTGCAAAAGCTAAATCTGCAAATACAGGAAATCTGAAATGCAAACAGAACATTGTGGAAATGCTTAGGAAGCAGATAATCTAGTACGTTAGGGCAAAAGTGAGGCTGGACCATTTGCAAGAAGTTTCAGTTAGCAGTGCCAAGTAGATGATCTGTCTCCAGAAATCCCCAATCATAGATGGATAGTCTTCAACAATTTGATTCATTCCACATGACATCTAGAAGGAAGTGACAGCAAGCAAGTATTTGACTGACTGTCACAGTGGAGCCCTGTGAAAGCTCAAGTTAATGGAAGTCTGGTGAAAATTCTCCACTGGTTGGAGTCACACTGAGCATGAAGGATGATGATTATGGTTATTGGAGGCCATTCATGTCAGCTGGAGAATTTGTTTCTGCAGGAGCTCCTCAGGTTGGCCCAACCATCTTTAGCTGCTTAGCCATGATCTTACCACCTACCTAAAGTAAAAAGTGGGGATATTTGCACAATGTTCATCACTTCGTGACGCTTCAGACATTTGAAGCAGTCTGTGTCCAAATGTAGGAAGACCTGGACACTATTCACAGTTGGGCTGACAAAAGGAAAAAATGTTGGTACCACAGAAGTGAACATCTCAAACGAAGAATCTAATTATTGGCATATGACTTGTCCCATTACCAGGACTGAATCTCCTGCGAACAACATCCTGGGACTTACCTTTGCCAAGAAGCTGAGCTGGACTAGCCTTATAAACACTGGGTTGCAACAGCAGGTTAGAAGCTTGGAATATTTCAGTGCCTAACTCTCTTTCAGAATCCTCAGGGCCTATCTGCCATCTAGAAGGCTTACGTCTGGGGTGTAATGGAATACTCCCCACTAGCCTGAGTGAATGCAGCTTCGACACTGAAGAAGCTTGACACTGTCCAGAGCAAAGCAGTCTACATAAATGACACCACATCCAAAAAAACGTTACTCGCTCTACCACTGATACTCAGGAATCTGTGCCATCTACATGATGCACTATAGTGATTAACTAAGGCTTCTTGGACAGTATCTTCCAAAGTCATAACTACTACCATCTAAAAGCACTAGAGCAGTACACGCATGGAAACACTACTAGCTGTAAGTTCCCCTTCAATCATTCATCATTCTGACTTGCAAATATATCAATGCTGTCAGTGTTGTTGCATCAAACACCTGGAAAATTCTCTTCCTGTCAGCACTTTGGGTGTACCTATGCCAAACAGACTGCAGCTGTTCAAGATGGCAGCTTACCACCACCACTTCAAGTGTAGATGCATTTATATGATAAATGCTACCCTAACCAGTGATGATGCCCACATCCCATGAATAAATTTTTAAAACAAAAAGGACATAGCCTAATTTAAAGCTGATAACTATTAGGGGGCAAAACATGGAGAGATTTTCCATTCTGTAAAAGAAGTCTGAACCAATTTCCCTAAAGGCAGTGGTCCGAAGTCAATTTGGAATTATGAGGACTGCAGTAACTAAACTTCAGTTGGGCAGGGATAGTGAGGGATATGAAGCAAAGTAGTGCTCGTATGCACAGAATAATCAATCATGATCAACCAGTTGGAGAAAGCTTGACCTGCATGGAAACCAAGATGAGCTGCTCCTTCAATCATGGGTTGTATGCCTCCAATCAGGGTGACCTCATAGAGGCAAGTGCAGGAGAGACCCGTGCTGTTTGATTATTTTCATCCTTGAAGTAAAAGTAAACACATACAGTTGGGGTGCAGATCAACTAGGATCTACTTGAATTGGAGAGCCAACTTGAGGAGTTGTGGCCTTCCTGCACCCAACATTCCCAATATCGTTATGCCTTATCTGTCTCAACTATCTGTACTTGAATATTCCATTTTCTGAAAAAAAAGTGAACGTTTCTTTTAATTTAACTTTATTTATAACATTCTCTAATAGCTGTTGATGTGACTTCTCACAGGCTCATTTTATTATAGTAAAATCCTAGATTTGATCCACATGAATGGATATTTTAAAGTAAAAAATCTTGTGTTAAAGAACGTTATCTTTCCCCATTTCTGTCATTGCCATTATAGTCTATATGTTGTAAATGTCTTATCCTTTTTTTAGAACTGAAGCGAGAAGATATACATGCTGTCGAGATTGTGGGTGGAGCAACTCGTATCCCTTCTGTAAAAGAGAGAATTGCCAAGTTCTTTGGTAAAACACTGAGTACAACTTTAAATGCAGATGAGGCTGTCGCACGTGGCTGTGCTTTGCAGGTGAAAAGTTTATCATTTTATGATCCAAAGCATACTGATCAACTCTTGATCAATCTGTCACTGAAAATTTGTTTAATTGTATCTCAAAAGTTACTGAGTTATCATTAATGTAGACTGAGGTACAAAAAAACATCTTCCCTGGTTGATATATAAATTTCTTAGAGTAGGAAGTAAGATGGCAGGTGGTTCATATACCAAGCAAAGCACTTGTATAGACCTGTGTCTTGCTTGTTTTTGCTGTAATATTGACTTAATTTTATGTAAAAGAAACTTTAATGCTGATGCTGAATTCTTCAGTAAGTCATTGAACAGTGGTGTGTTTGAGATTGAATATTGCCAATTTTTTTACTCATGTTGACAACTGTTATTTTAATGAGTGATATTGATGGATTGAGTATACCATAAATTACTTTGAGATCTAAGTGCTTAAATAAAAAGCCTCTATAATTTTCAATACGTAAACAATATGCTGTACTCATATAATGGCAAGATTAAAGCTCATGCCTATGATTCCTCCCATAACGTGTGACTGTTCTCAGCCTGGTCGAATCAGGTGCTTTTTTCACAAGCAGAAAAGGAAAGTCCCCTATGTTTTTGATTAATGCAAACATATGAGACATGACAAAAGCTCAAGTTGGGCCTCCATTCCATTGCCTTTTTGAGGAGAGGGGACAAGGTGATTAAAAGCAGTCTTTTAAAGTATATCTCGCCTTAAATGAAGTTTTATCATTTCGTTTCTAGCTTTATGTTCTGGATGAGATTGGCCATTTAACAAATAAATTGATTTTGATCCAGAGTTTAATGGTGAATTGCAATCCTTTGAGCTTGGAGCTGATCAGTGGGCGGCACGGTGGCACAGTGGTTAGCACTGCTGCCTCACAGCGTCAGAGACCCGGGTTCAATTCCCGCCTCAGGCGACTGACTGTGTGGAGTTTGCACGTTCTCCCCGTGTCTGCGTGGGTTTCCTCCGGGTGCTCCGGTTTCCTCCCACAGTCATAAAGATGTGCAGGGTCAGGTGAATTGGCCATGCTAAATTGCCCGTAGTGTTAGGTAAGGGGTAAATGTAGGGGTATGGGTGGGTTTCGCTTCGGCGGGTCGGTGTGGACTTGTTGGGCCGAAGGGCCTGTTTCCACACTGTAATCTAATCTAATCTAATCTAAAAATTGAATTTGGTCTTTGGGAAAACCCAACAAGCTGAAAAAAAAAGGATTTTTCCATGAGTATTGCAGAAGTGGGATTTCATAAGTTGAGGCTTTGTGCCTTCCGAAGTAGAAAAGGTTCCTGCAAAAGTTGACTTTTTCTGAAAGAAACTTTTTTTCTCTCAAGTATCTAAATAAACTAAAAAAAAGTTTATTTAGATTTTTGGCAGTGCTCAGAACTGTTGGAATTTACCCAAACTAACTACTTGTAGTTGCTTGGGCCAAATTTGAAGCCACCTGATATATTCTGCATCAACAGTCACCAATTTGGAGTAATGGAGCATTCATGTTCTCAGAAATCATATTGATTCAAATCCAAATACAATTCTTTATTTTCTGCAATCTGAATTTGTATCAATTGCTGCATTCATCAGAATACTTCTAGCTATGGACTGTTGTTTCCCAAAGCACCATCTTTCTTGTCATGTCTTTTTTTATCCTGCAAATTATGTTGAAATTTGAACTTTAATATGGTCAGCCTTTCTTTGCTTATTGAATATTCATCAAAATTGCTCAGTCATAGATATTGACAACTGAATTCATTTGAGCTCTTAAATCAGGACTTTAAGATAATTTGACCCATGAATTTAGTTTAAAACATATTCATTAAGTACTCTTACTTAGTAAATGTGAGGTTATCCACTTTAGAAGTAAATAGGTCAAAATATTATTTAATTGGTAAAAGATTGCAACATATTCTTGTGCAGAAGGACTGAGGAGTACTTGCATATTAATTGCTAAAATTTGATTTGCTGGTGCAACAGGTAACCAGGAAGCTGAACTGAATATTGGCTTTCATTGGTAGAGGGATTGAATTTAAGAGCAGGCGGGGTTCTGCTGCAGTTGTACAAGGTGTTGGTGAGGCTGCACCTGGAGGATTGTATCCAGTTGTGGCTGCACTTGAGGAAGGATATACTGGCTTTGGAGACAGTGCAGAGGAAGTTCACCAGATTAATTCTGGAGATAATGGGGGTTACCTTATGAGGCGAGGTTGAGTTGCTTGGGACTGTATTTGCTAGAATTTAGAAGAATGAGAAGAGATCTTATAGAAACATAAAATTATGAAAGGACTAGATAAGATAGCGGCAGGCAAATTTGTTTCTGCTGGTGGGTGAGACTAGGACTAGGGGACGTGGCCTTAAGGATAGGGGATGTAGATTTAGGACAAATGAGGAACTGCTTTTCCCACAGTAGTGAATCAATGGAATTCTCTGTCCAAGGAAGCAGTTATGGGCAGCTTCATTGAATATGTTCAAGACACAGTTGAATGGGTTTTTGCGAGGTAGCAGAATTAAGGTTTATGGGGATAATGCACGTAGGAGGAGCTGAGATGCTGGATAGATCAGCCATGATCTTAAAAAAAAAATGGTGGAGCAGTTTCGATAGGCCAAATGGCCTTTTCCTACTTCTATAACTATGAAACAAAATCCAAGTTTGAACGTAAATCTTAAATTTACTTTAGGAAAAAAATCCAGGTGTCATAGATGGTCTATTTCTAAGAGCATTGCCTGCACAGTTTTTCCGAATTTTTGTTTAAAATAATCTGTAACTTGGCTAGTTCTGAAGCTAACCTGTCGTAAAATGTTTTGTGATGGAAAGAAAATGTTTGCTCTGCCATTTACCCCTTTGTTTTAGTAGTTCATTTTCAGATGTATTAATCAACTTGTATCATGTAACTATTGAGTATTTTGTTTTAAAAGCATTTTTTAGTGCTCCCTGGCTCTCCTAGTTCATGGCAGATTTTGCATCCTGTGATATGTCACAGTTTGTACAGAAACAGGAGAGGAAAAAGCACTTGTCAAAACCAGTGCGTCTTGCATAAACAATACTCTATTGAATCCTATAATCCCAAATGAGTGCCATAGTCTTTGCTGTATCTAGTTCCTACAGTCATTTCTGACCTCCCATAAAGCAAATTCCGGTGGCTCAAAGCTGGCCTCTGACAATGCAACTTGTCTTTGGTATTTCAGATCTGCTTTGTTGATATTATCTTTATTTTCTTTTTAAAAGGCTTCAATATGTGAATAAGATGGTAATCTATGTTGAAAATTAAACAATTGTTATTTCAATCCACTATTGAAAAACATCACAAAATATATCAATACTGTGTGTCAGCAGAGTGATGGAGTTTAAAAAGCACTGCTGCCTTAATACCAGCAAAAACATTTAAGTTTGTTTTCAGTTTGAGAAAATAGCTGGACCTACCTGTACAGTATCGAAGTTCCTAGGAACATTTAGGAACCAGTTGCAATTTGATGGGTTGTCACTAATGTCTTGTCAATGTAGTTTTGTTTGATTAGAAATTGTGAATGCGTGTAGTTTTAATCTCCAGAAGTGAAAGTGTTTTTTGAGCTTTTGTGAACTCCAAAATTCTGTTCAGAAGCTTAAACTGACTGAAAGTGGTGGACAGGAAACTTGACATTTTTGTGCTGCAAATGTGGGTTATTTTTCACTTGCCTTTTTTTGTACAGTGAAGAGATCCATGTAGATTACCTCAGCAGTGTTAGTATTTATGTTGCAATTTTCCCAAGTTTCTTTTATAATTCATAATATTGGCATTGCTGGAGAGGCCAACATTTGCATATTTCTAATTGCCCTTGAGAAAGTGATGAGTCCATGTGTGGGTACAGCCACAGTGCTGTTCAAAAGGCAGCTTTGAGATTTTTATCCAGCAACAGCGAAGGAATGGCATTATACATCCAAGAGAAGATGGTATGCAGCTTGGAGGAGAACTTAGGGGTAGTGGTTTTCCTGTGTATGTTGCCCTTGTCCCTCCTAGGTGGTAGAGGTTATGTGCTTGGAGGATACTGTTAAAGGGTTCTCATTGAAGGAGTGCAGCTTGTAGATCAGAGTTTCATCAACATATGTTGATGAAAGAGGGAATTGTTGTGCAAGATGTGTGGGGTGCTAGTCAAAGAGACTGCATTAAAAATTAATGCAAAACTGTACTTTTTGTTTTTTTTTTCTAGTGTGCTATTCTTTCACCTGCATTCAAAGTAAGGGAATTTTCTATCACAGACTTAGTTCCATTCCCAATTTCCATGAGGTGGAATTCCCCTGCAGATGAAGGACTTGGGTGAGTATTCTTTTTCCATCTTGTCTTGTGCATTTCAGAAGTTGGGAGTCTGTTCAAATTCCCATTTGCAATTTTCACATGTTTGTTAACCTTTTGAGAAAAAAAGTACAGTAATAGTCATGAATACATCACCATTTATATTGTTTAACTGCTTGGTATACACTCGTCGTGACATCATGGCAAAGTACTATTATGGCCCTGGTTCTCGATCTATTAATGACTTGTAGGATTCTTCCAGCTATGGCAGAATTGGCTTGTCTCTGGTGCCTGAGATGAAATATCTGATTCCTGCTTTCGTAATTTGCAGGTGATGTTACCAGGCAGTTGTCATCAATCCTAGAACCATATCTTAGTACTCAAGTGCCAGGGAACAAAAGTGAAGAAAATTGGCAGACAAACTTGACTTATTATCTGTTGTATACAGTAAAACCTGGATTATCCAAATGAGATGGGCTGCGAGTATTTTATTTGAATAATTGATCGTTCAGATAATTGATCTGATTGTAAACAAGCAGTAGTTTTGAGTGCTGGTTATCTGGCAAAGCATGCCATAATGTTGTTTATCCAATAACAACATCGAGCGATAATTTGAGAGCAAGTTATCGAACATTTCTCGGTTATCCGGCAATGCACACCATAATGCCGTTTAACTGATAACTGAATGCTAAGTTTCCTAATGCTGTTTTTAACGGGACCTTGAGATCTTGTTTGGATAATCCGAATTTCCAATAATTGATGTTCGGATAATTGAGGTTGTGCTGTGTAGGGCGTAAGCTTATGGTTAATTGATTTTATATTAAAAATTGTTTGATTTTGAAGTCCTGAATTTCTGTGCAAGTGCAATTTGTTCCTGCTCTTCTGCAAAATCATGAGCTCTTCCAAAATTTCTGGGAAAAATGATTCTCCTGTCTCTGCTGTCAACACACTTTCAGATGTTCTGTATTGATCCTTTTTAGCCACAGGAACCAAGTACAGGGCGTTAATGTGCCAAAATTGTGATTGCTATCTATTTGCCTGTCTCTGCCATGCTCCTGCTCCTTTTTCCCTTTCTTCTGTAATGCTAAACTTGCCAAAACAAGCTGATGGAAATAGTCAGCTCTTGCAGAATCTGTGAAAAGTGAAATAAAGTCCGTTAACTATTATTTCACTCTCTTCACCCTCCCCTAGATGCTGCCAAATCTTCTGAGTTTTTCCAGAATTATTATTCAAATTTCTGACATCTTGGGGAATTTATTTTGGCAATCTCAAAAAAGTTAGCTTTTTCCAGTCCAAAACCTAGATCTGTACCTTGTTTCTGTCCAGCTATTCCTCATTCGGCTTATCTTGTCCATAATAGATTTTATTCCAATAAATCTGTTAATCCAAACCCTTTCTAGGTCTTATTTTCTTCCAAGCTGAGCCCTGCTTTCTTTCCGTTACAAATTTCATCTACATCTGTCATTGTACTGTTATCTCTGCTGCAGCGTGTCTGCCAGTGACTGAGGCATAGAACATAGAAGAATACAGCGCAGTACAGGCCCTTCGGCCCTCGATGTTGCGCCGATCCAAGCCCAACTAACCTACACTAGCCCACTATCCTCCATATGCCTATCCAATGCCCGCTTAAATGCCCATAATGAGGGAGAGTCCACCACTGCTACTGGCAGGGCATTCCATGAACTCACGACTCGCTGAGTAAAGAACCTACCCCTAACATCTGTCCTATACCTACCCCCCCTTAATTTAAAGCTATGCCCCCTTGTAATAGCTGACTCCATACGTGGAAAAAGATTCTCACTGTCGACCCTATCTAAACCCCTAATCATCTTATACACCTCTATCAAGTCACCCCTAAACCTTCTTTTCTCCAATGAAAACAGCCCCAAGTGCCTCAGCCTTTCCTCATACGATCTTTCTACCATACCAGGCAACATCCTGGATTATGTCACAAGGTTATTCCGGTGCTCAACGGCTATTCCCTTCATCTCATGCAAATCACTGCAGCTTATGTCCTGTTGTACACACCCATCATCCTTGTGATTATTAACTGATATTAATTCATGGCTTCCTTTCAAGTTTATCATCTAAAAATTACCAGTTTTCTGTTTTCCCTTCATGACCTTTTTGTCCATCCACCTACCCCTTCTCTGTATTCTTCTCATCATTGGTTTTGTGTCTTCAATTATGTTAAGCTTTGGCTTTGAAATTCTGTCTGTCTATCTCTACCACTCCTCATATCTTACTACTCTTACTAAGATTTAATTTTTAGTTTAATGTTAATTTTGCTTATGTCTGAACATACCTCATTGCTTTTCAACGTTAAAGGCTCTAGTAAAAAATGGGCTATCATTTGACAGAATTTTCATGGCATTTCCTTTATAAATTTAATCCAGTGAGTGAAAATATATTTTCTCAACCGAGAGTAAATTAATGTGGACATAATTTGCTGTTAGACTTTAATGAAATATTTATAGCGTCATGTATGTAACTTCAGACTAATGGTTTGTGTGTATAGTTAGTGTATTTAACTCAAGTATTCTATAATTTTATTTGTAGTGATTGTGAGGTGTTCCCCAAGAACCATGCAGCACCGTTTTCCAAAGTTCTCACTTTCTACAGAAAAGAACCCTTTAACCTTGAAGCAATCTACAGTTGTCTCAAGGAATTGCCTTATCCTGACCCCAAAATTGGTGAGATAAAGTAAATGCTTATGTTCTTTCTAATTGCTGTTTTTAGTGAAGAGCAAGTAAACATTGCTAAAAAGAGACTCTGAGAACACTTTTTGTCTTGCACTCATTCCTATAAAATCAACCTTATTGAAATGTCATGAATAGAGCCTCAGCGATGTTTATCATGTAAATGTTGATGCTGAGATTGGACTATCCTGCATGATCCAGTTTTCGCTCCTGTGTCATGCAGACTCATGAAAGGGCCTATGGCCAGCATGCTTGTCACTGAAAGGTATCAGTCTATCTCAGATTAATCCTAAAAGTGAAGTTGTTTCTCAAATGTTTATAGGTTACATTAGATGTGTTATGCTGCTACTTCAGTGAACACATGATTGCTGTACTCTGTCCAAAATTCTGCTGTCAAACCAAAAAAAAAAGTTTTTTATCTGCAACATGAATTTGTGATCTCTTATATATTCTTTCCAATACTGATGTGATGCCAGGTGTTGGGAATGTACATCTTAATGACAATGTGTTCACAGTAAGCTGAATCGATCTTTGCTTGTAAAACTTCCAATATAGCATCTATCATGAGATGGGATTCTGCTATTGGACATCTTTTTATTAAATAATCCAAAATGCACTAAGAATTATCCTGATAGGGAAAGGATTTTGTCCACATGTTGCACTTCTACCATTGAGAGTATTATGGAGACTGTGTATTTTCCTAAGACTCCCATAACCCGTTTGAGTTGTTGTGCCTCATCCGAAATAAATTTGATAACTAAGATAATTAACAGATTTAGCTGCATCTCCATTCCAGCTATCATTCTGCTTACAAAGCTATTGGATGTACATTATATTTAGGGTTCATTTATTGTCTAAACTTTATTTCATGAACATTAGTCCATTTCTGGAATGTACATGTGAGGACACTTTTATTCATTCATGGGATGTAGATGTTGCAATTAAGAGTCAACCACATTGTTATGGGTCTGGAGTCATGAGGCCAGACCAGGTAAGGACAGTAGTTTTCTTCTTTATAGGACATTGTGAACGAGGCATGTTTTTCTGATAATTCAGTGATTTCATGGTCGTCATTAGACCCTTAATTCCAGATTCACTGCTGCAGTCTTCATTTGCTGTCAGTCATTAGTATTTTCTGCATAGATCACCATTTGATGACTGGCATTCTTGACCTGACCAACGCTCTTGACTCAGTCAATTGGGAAGATCCTGCCGAAGGTCAGCCGTCCAGTGAAGTTCCTCAACATCCCCTGTCTCCTTCAAGACAAGATGTCGGTGGCAGTAATATAACAGAATACTTTGAGTGAAGACTGGGTTCAAGCAGGGATATGTCATCACCTTTTTCTCCATCTTCTTTGCCATCATTATTCTTATCGAGAACAAGCTTCCAGTGCTTTGGGAGTTGTCTACAGAGCGCGTGAGAAACTTCTACCTCAAATGGTTGAAATCCAAAGAAATGATACCGGCCTTGCTTGCAGAACTTCAGTATGTGGATAACAGTATCATCTCTGTTTTGTGCCTTTACGGAAGCAATTGGTCTCAACCTTGACCTCCAAGAAGATTTGAATCCTTTACTAATTTGTCCCAGATCAAGCTCTGGGGTTATCGTTCATTACGTTCAATAGAGAAATCGTCCAAACACACAACATTTCCCCTAACTGAAAAGTGACGTCTCATCTAAGACTGACATTGATGTGGAGATTCAATATTGCATCCGACTTAGGAGTACCACCTTTGGACACCTAAAGATGAGCTGCTTTGACAGTGACATTTGTGCTAATGCCAAAATTCTTGTGTATAAGGTGGTCCTCTTCTAATTTGCTCCAAAACTATTTCTGTGCATAGAAGCCACCTCAAAATACTGTCATATTTGAGATGGAGTCTCCATATCAGCTGAGAGGGCAGGCATACTAACATCAGCATTCGTGAAGTAGTGAACAGCACTAAATCAAGGCAGTGATCATCTGAAACCATCTCCGCTGGACCAGCCCCGTGCTTAAATGGCTGAGTTCAGACTACCAAAGCAAATCATGTTCGCCCAACTCGAGGAAGGCATCCTAACAAGAGGACAAAGGAACCATGTCAAAGACTTCTGCAGGATACGCAACATGGTTGTCGACATATCGGCAACCCTTGTTCAAAAGAAACCAACTGGGAGGAAACTCCCATAAGGAACGCTATTCTTTGAACACCTGGCAGCAAGGGCAAGTGTGGAAGTGGAACTGGAGAAAGGAATGCCAACAATCTCAAAGGCAAGGACTAATTCCACCCTCTGAAAGCACCTGCCAAATGTGTGGTCAGCAGTGCAGCTTTTTAGTATTAACATATCAGCCATGCAAGGATCCACAGAACCCTAATTAGTAACGTGGAATTTTGCAGATGGACAGTCATATTCATTAGTGAGTGATTGCCATTGACAAATTCCAGATTGTTATTCCATTCATGTTCCATCAGCCATGGCAGGGTTTGAACCCAGGTCTCCAGAACATTATCTGGATTAATAGTCTCGCAATAATACCATGAGACAATTGCCTCCCCCTACTTGAGAATCATTATATCCAGTTAGTATACACAGTGAATCTTTGAAATTGTTTTCTCCAAAGTCTGTGGTCCTTTTCGTAGTGTGGCTACCAGAACTGAGCACACTATTCCAAATGTGGCTTATCTAAATCAACTGCAGCATGATCTGCCAGTTTTCATACTCTTCCCAGCAGATGAAGATAAACATATCATGTTTTCTTGATCACTTTATTGATTTATATTGCCACTTTCAGGGAAGTGAAGACCTATTTGCCTAGATCCCTCTATGCTGATGCTATTAAGGATTCTGCCATTTTCTGTATACTTCCCTCCTGCACTAGATTTTCCAAAATGCATCAACTCCCGTTTTTCTGGATTAAACGCCATCTGCCTTTTTTTCTGTCCAAGTATCCAGCCTATTTATATCCTGCTGTATCCTCTGGCAGTTCTCCTCACTATCCACAGCTCCCCCAACCTGTGTTGTCTGCAAAGTTACTAATCAGGCCACCGATATTGTCCTCCAGATCACTTCTATACAAACAAAAGGAGTCCTCACATTAATCCCTGCGGAACATGACATACAGATCTCCAATCAGAAAAACACCCTTCCATTCTTTTCATATGTGAGTCAATCCTGTCCCTAAAATTCTTCTCTAGTACTTTCCCAACCACGACATTAGACTCACCAGTCTGGCTATTCGCCAGTGCTCTAGGATCTCTCCAGTCACTAAAACAGATACAAATAATTCATCCAAGGCCCTGGCACATTCTTCACCAGCATCCTTCAGCATTCTGGGATAGATTGCATCAGGCACTGGTGACTTGTCTACCTCCAATGTTTTTCAGAACACCAAAACACCACCATCACCTTTACATTTTCCTAGAATATCAACATAGTCCTCCCAAGATAATCATCCACCATGTATTTCTGTTTTGTGAATATCAATGTAAAGTATTTTTTAAGGACCTCACCAACTTACTCTGGTTCCATATATAAATTCTCTCTTTTGAATGTACACAAGGTTGAAGTTGGCATATGGAGAATTTTTCTTGATACAAATTCATTAGATTAAGCTTGTGCTAGTAAGAGTTTAGAAGAATGAGAGGCAACCTTATTGAAACCTCTAAGATTCTTAAGGGACTTGACCGTGTAGATGAAGCGCGATTATTTCCCCTTTATGGGGCAAGTCTAGGATCAAAAGGGAATAATCTCCAAGTAAGGGGTAACCTATTTAAGATAAAGTTGAGGAGGAATTGCACTTCTGGAATGCTTTACTCCAGAAGGCGGTCAATGTTGGATTGTTGAGTATATTCAAGGTTGAAAGAAACAGATTTTTCATCAGTGAGGGAGTTAGAGGTTGTGGCCAAAAGGCAGGAAAGGGGAGTTGATTATTAGTGCAGCCACAATTTCATTGAAAGGTAGAGCAAACCCAATGGTTAGAAAGGCCTACTTCACCTCCTACATCTTATGGCTCTATAGATGCGAATCTGATATCCTGATCAGATCTGTCCTATTGTGATTCCGAATCCACAACAATGAGGTTGACTCTTAATTAAAGCAACCTGAAGTAGATGACTGTTTTCGATAGTGCAGCAAAAAGACTATTCGAAGGAAAATCATCATCAAAGCTATTTTGAGGATATTCAAGGATGAACAATAAATGCTAGTCTGATCTATGTCACACAACTGCATAGTGAATTGTTTTAAAAATCCAATTCGTATCTCCAGGGATCTCACTGTTACCTCATCCCTGGTTATGCCTGTGCACATCTAGACATTGAATAGCAAAAGTGAGTACCTGATTAAGAGATTTGAGTGCTTTCAGTAGAGACAAGTGATTCTAACCAGATAAACTTAATGTCTGCATTGGTTAGTCTATTTCCTGAAGACCAGTAACTCTCAAGTGATTTGCATATAGCTTTTTTTTTCAAAAGGAGCATTTTGATGTATTAATTCTTAGTATTTTACTACTTTTTTTGGTTTAGGTTACTTTACAATTCAAAAGGTGGTCCCTCAAACTGATGGGTCCAGTTCTAAAGTGAAAGTGAAAGTGCGGGTTAATATTCATGGTATCTTCAGCGTATCCAGTGCCTCATTGGTGGAAGTGCAGAAATGTGAAGAGACTGATGATATTCCTATGGAAACAGATCAATCCCAGACTAATCTGAAAGAAGAGGAGGTATATTTGTAATACTTTGCTCTTAATGAATGGTTTGATAAACAATGTTTATTGGTGCTCTTGAATTATGGACTGACTGTGCAGTTTGACAGTTGAAAGTATTCATCATAAGTGTCTCAATGGTACCATTGCTGCTGAATTGGTATTTTCAACATTAAGGCACAAAGTTGCTTGCTTAAATTAAATCCTAACTTATTTATCACACCTTCTATTGCATCCCCACAATCTCTCTCCCACATTGCAACTGTGGATCTTCCCTACCGCAAAGAGTAAACTAATCAACTTCTTGGCTTGTATCCATTGGTCCATAACGGTTTGATTTTCCTTCCTCCCCGATAGCAGTGTGCCTGGTCTCTGTCTATAATAGCACACAACTATTTTTGCTTAATTCTATGTGAATTAATATGGATACACTGCACTAAAACAAGGACTAGGTTTTACCTAGTGATGTGCTAACTATTGAGGCTTCGTTATTACTTATCCTTTATGCAGTGAAGTTAATAGACATAAAAGATTCTGGATTGCCACACCTTGTGAATATTTAATTTCTACTTTCACAGAAGAGCTGAGGGATAGTTGACGATAACAAGGGAAGAAAACTCAAAATGACAACTAAGTTGGATCATTTAGCTGAAAACAATTCATAACTAAAGTATTATAGTATGTTATGAACAAGGATTGGTGTTTTGATCGCAATGCTCCTTAGTTCCCTATCTTAAAAAGAATCATTTACTAGTCTATGTCATTGTGTTTGAATTGATGGGTTGTGGAGCTGCAAATTTTTGTTCTTTTCAGAGCAAGATGCAAATTGACCAGCAGGAGGAACCAGCTCATGGTGATGGTAATCTCCCTCCAGGATCAGCAGAGGGTCAGAAAAATGAAATTGATGAAATGGAGGTAACTTTTTTTATTTAGCTTTTTGCTGTGATTTTTTTCCATTTACTGTCCTTTAAGGATTATCACTGTAATTATTGAAGGATCAATGGACTCTTCACACCTTACATTATGATGAGAAATCTCCAGTACTTGAATTTTCTCAAATTGCAATGTAAGCAATTACTTATAACAAGTGAATGGCCACTTTTATCACATTGAACATGATAGTAAGCCTTCTTGAGCCACTATAGTCTATGATATAAATAAGTCCACAACACTTGGTAGGGAGAAGGCATATATTTTCTAAATCGAGAAGTGTCAGTTAGGGATTTAATCTGCAAGTTCCCTATGCACCTCCTGCCAAAGCTGCCCTGTATTATCTCAGTGCATCTTGTTATGGATGTTGCAGTGCAAGTGGGATGCAAATACTAGTGGAAGGGAGAGAAAGAAATGCTAATGTAGTGGGCTGCTTTGTCCAGAATGGTGTTGAACAATTGCTACAGTAGTTGCAAGGTGATTCTATTTCAGCATTTCCCTAAATTGTGATTTGAAAAAGGTAGATCATATGGATACTTATGGAGCCTCCTAAACTTGTTTGTGGATGGTGGTAGACAGTTAATAATTGATTGCTTAACTTTGATAGTGTGTTATGTCTACTGTTTTGGTGTGGCTTTGGTCTGTACTTTAATTGCACTCAATTGGCTTCTCACTCTTAAAAATACCTGGTGTTGCTCCCAGCATGCTCCCCTACACTACCCAGTATGCCAAGGTTGATCCAATGGCTTGATAGTAATAATGTAATATCCCTGGCCATGAAATTGCAAACTGAAATGCAATGCTGCTGTCTATAGCCACAGACCCTTCTGGATGTCCAGTTATGCGCTGCTAAATCTTTTGGATTGATCCTATTTTGCATGGTGGTGGTGCTACGCAATTTGGTTCTCAATGTGAAGTCAGGCTTTCTCATTACAATAACTATGCTGTAGTTACTTCCATGAGTGGTATCTGGGATGCAATTGTGATTGGTGGATTGGTGAAGATGTGATTGAATAGTGCTTTTCCTTTTTTGGTTCTTTGACAATCTGTAGATACACTGTTAACAGTATTCTTCAGGAGTTTGCTAACTTGGTCGCAACAGTGCTACTGAGCCACTCTTGGTGATGGAATGTTGAAGAACCCCATCCAAGATACATGCTCTGTTCTTAACATTTTTTCCATGCTGCTCAACATGGAGTACTGATTTACTTTCTGAAGGAAGTTGATAGTTACCAGAATGTTATCTTGCTCAGTTTTTATCAAAATCTCACACCATGTCACAACGTTTAGGAACAGGTAAACAAAATCTGGTGAAATAAGTTCTTGCTAAGGAGACATGATAAAGCATTAGGGTAGTCGAAAGAGACAATTTCTAGAAAATAGGGTTGGGGCAGCAGAATGCATGAATGCCAGCAGTACAGCAAAGAAAATTCGGAATGTGCATAGTGACAAATGGAGTAAAAGTAAAATTTTCCTTGGGCTGTAGGCATTGTTTTTTCTAAACTGTTTGTTGTCATGCAGCAAATGAAAGGCAGTGCACCGGTTATTCACACATATATTTCTGTAAGATGCTAGTCAATATAATGCATTGCAATGAACAAGTCATGCATAGCAAAGGAAATTGAGGCTTTAGACTAAAGGAGACGAGAAATAGGTGGGATAACATTAAAGACAAAAATAATTACTTGAAACTTTGGGGTGATATTGGTGCATAATTTGTTCCTGTACATTACCAACTTCTCTCAACGCTCTTTTCCTTCCATATCCTCCACCTATAAATCCATATTTTTCTTTGTCCACACCTTTCTTTGACAGCATGGGGCTGAATGAAGAAGTGGTAGACCAAGGTGTCCAATGATATCCTCCGATTTTCCTGTTTGCTGATCATTTCACTAGCTGCAATGCATGGTTCGTTCAATAATGCATGCAACAAATCTGGCCTTACGATCAACACTAACAAAACTGAAGTATTGTACCAACCTGTACGTGGAAGGCCACCTCTTGATTGCAATGTTTCAGGCCATGATTAGAATCTGTCAGCAATAGATAAGTTCATTTATCAAACAATTTCTCTTATGTTGACAATCAGATCCATGCAAGAATTCAATGCAATTCTTGAACAGACTTTGAACATCAAAAGTCTTTTACGTAATTAGTTCTGCCCAATCTGCTCTACTCCCACAATACTTGGACTGTGTACTATCATCCCGCAAAGAAACTTGGCCACTTTGACTTGAGCTGCTTTCTGAAGTTTCTGAAGATACTGAAGAAGATAGTTGAACAAAATAACAGGCATTCAAATGCTCACCTAAACTGGCATGCCAAGCACCCATACATATTGAGACTCTCGTGCCTGAGTTGGAATTTCATGTTGCCAGAATGCCTGATATTTGCTAAGCAAAAAAAATTCCGTACTAAGCTCGAGTCTGGGGTTCACGTTCATGTTGTTCAGATGTGCTACAAAAACACTTTTAAAGGTTTCACTTAGGTTTGATAGACACAATCAAATAAACTATGCAACTTCCTTCAAAATAAAGTGCCTTATCCAAGGCAGAGAAAAATAAGGTGTGAAAATTGTAAGCTAGCAACTCACTCAGAACTTGCCTGCACTGCTCGATCCTATTCGAGGAGGAACCCATTAAGAATGCATTGCCTTTAGCAGTCATTTGCATACCCACCAGAAACCTACCACGGTGAACATCTTCACCATGAACGATGAACAAGACCACCAAGTCCATTTTGCCCTGGTCACTACCTTTTCCTCCTGCATTAATCACTTTTTTCCCCTTCCCTATCCACTGTGCTCTCATCATTGAGGATGTAATTACAGTAGGAAATGTTAGAAATGTAGAATTAAGAATTTAAAGTGGACAGAAAAAGTTGACTTTTTATATATATATTCTGGATGGTCATATCAAAACATGATCAGAAATGGGGAATGAATTATGTCCACAAAGCTAAGTCTACTAAATACTTCCTCCAGAGGCACATTTAAGAAGTAAGAGCATGTGAAATAGGAATAAGGAGTAGACTATACAGTTCCTCAGGTCTTTACCATTTGATCCTCCATTCACAACTCACTTTTCTGTTCCCTTCTCATATTTTTGGACAATCTGAATCAAGAGATATGTGTCCATTTCAACCTTGAGCATCAACACCCTCTGAGAATTCTAAAGAGACTCAACCCTTTGAGTGAAGAAATTCCACTCAATCCTAAATGAGCAACCCTATCTCAACTCTTCCTATTTCCCTCCCTCCCTCCTATCTTCCTCCTCATCGTTGATTGTCAAGCTTTTTAAATATAATGTTATGAAAGATTGATTCATCCAATCAACATAAAATTGATTTCTTGTTCTTTTTCTTTTAGACTGGCGAAACTGCTTCCAAGGAAGATAAAAATAGAGACCAGCCTCCTCAGGCAAAAAAAGCAAAGGTCAAAACAAAGACTGTGGACCTACCCATAGAGAGTAATCTGCAATGGCAGTTCGATCAGCAGCTGCTGAACCTATTCATTGAAACTGAGGTAGGAAATACTCTTGAGCAAAGGTTGTTATAATATAGCTACTAAGAGCTAAACATATAACTCGTCGAACAGTTGCTTAATAGTGCAAGACTTGATTATTGATAACAGACATGCTGCCGAAGTTCTTAGCTGGGAAAGTATGGGGCCTATTAGAGACAAGAGTTAGTGTGTGTGTGGAGGCAAAGGCAGTGGGTGAGATCTTAACTGAATATTTCCCATCTGTATTCACAAAGGAGAAAGACATTGTAGCTGAAGGTTCCAGTTGGGATGGTGAGTTTCCAGAGCGTCTTAAAATTTAAGAGGATGAAGTATTAGATGTTTTCACAGCATAAAGGTACATAAATCCCCAGGGCCTGATGAGATTCATCACAGGCTGCTATGGGAGGCAAAGGAAGAGGTGGCTGCAACTCTGGTGGGGATGTTTAATAATTCACTGGCTACAGTTGAAGTGCCAAAAAACTGGAGGATAGCTAACGTTCCCTCGTTCAAGAAGACAGCAGGGTTAGTCAGATAGTTGCCAGTTAGTCTTAATTCAGCAGTAAGAAAATTATTGGAAAAATTGAAGGAAAGAATCAATCGACGCTTGGAAAGACAGAATTGATCTGGGGTTGTCACAATGGATTGTCGGATGGAGAGGCTGAGAGATTTTTAACTGAGTCTTTTGAAAAGGTGATTGCTATTGAAAATCTGTTATGAGCGAGTGGATAGGTCAGATTTGTTTTCCTTGGAGCAGAGGAGGCTAAGGAGAGATCTGATTGAAGTACTCAAAATTGAGACACATCAATAGGTAGATCGTGAGTGTCTTTCTCCCCATGGCAGACCTGCCTAAGACCGGAGGGTGCAAGTTTAAGTTGAGAAGTAAGTAATTTGGAGGGGAACTAATGAAAACATCTGTCATCCAGAGGGTGGTGGTAAGATGGAATGTACTGCCTGTGAGATTGGAGGCGGGTACTCTTGCAACATTCAAACATCTGGACAAACATTTCAAATGCCAGGACGTGGTACGTTATTGGGGTTGTCAGCACTTCGAATGCTCCATTTAATGGCCTTGGAATCAGCACAATTTCAAAATTTTCAGACTGCACCAAGTTGGAAGGTGTAGTTAATACAAAAGAAAGCAGCATAATACAAGAGATTAATTAAGTTACAGACCTAGTATGTAAGTAGCCAATGCAAGTGCTTTTGATAATGAAAATGAGGGAGCTGCGAACTAAGATTTCGGTGCACAGAAAGCTAAGGGAAAAGATCCAAATTATGAATAGTAATAGATGGTAATAGCAATTTGTTGAATGCAAATAACTGTTTTCTCAACTGAGTTTGAGAGATGCACAAAAGAAGTAGGAAGTTGATTCTCGTCTCTCTTTGGTAAACATATGTGGAAATGTTTAAAGGCAGGTGGTTCTTTTTTGTAGAAAAGAGAAGGCTGAGGTATGACTTCACAGATCTTTTAATAAAAGGGCTGATAGAGTAGTGACAATAAAGTTCACATTTAAACTCATTGAGCCGCCTTCGAAGCCAAAATGAAAATTCCATTTGCAGTATTGTATCTCTGTAAGTATAAAAACAAGCTTAAAAAAATCAGCAACTATTACAGTGTAATCACCAAGCACTCAGTTAAGAATATTTTGTTCCCATTGTTTGGGCTCGAAAGTTTTACCAAATTAGATTGGAAGCTAAAAGGTAGGACAAGCAAGTAGTACTCTCAGGATTGCTACTGGTGCCACGGGCAAGTGAGGTTCGGAACAAAGAGCAAGTGTAGCTGAGCATGTGGCTGCAGTGCTGGTGTAGAAGGGAGGACTTCAGATATATGGATCATTCCACCTTCTGTGGAAGATGGGACCTGTACAAGAAGGATGGGTTGCACTCGAACTGGAGGGATACCAATATCCTGTGCGGGAGGTTTGCTAGAGCTTCTCGGGAGGATTTAAACTAATTTGGCAGGGGATGGGAACTGGAGCTATGGATCAGAGGATGGGGTAGCTGGTGAATAGGTAAATACAGCATGCAAAACGTCTGTGAGGAAGAATGCACTGTTGATACGGCAAATTTGCAGTCAGTGAGATGGGTTGAAGTGTGAGCATGGATCAGTACTTGGAGCTACAATGTTGCGGCCATTATGGAAACTTGGATATCACGGGTGGGAATGGTTGTTGGATGTTCTGGGGTTTAGGTGTTTCAAAAGGAATAGCAGGGGAGTAAATGAGGTGGGGGAGTGGCATTGCTAATCAGGGATAGTATCACAGCTGCAGAAAGGGAGATCATTGAGGAGGGCTTGTCTCCTGAGTCATTATGGGTCGAGGTGAGAAACTGGAAAGGAGCAGTCACTTTATTGGGTTTTTTTTAATAGAACCCCCAATAGGAACAGAGACATGGTGAGGCAGATTTTGGAAAGGTGCAGAAGTAACAAGATTGTTGTCATGGGTGACTTCAACTTTCCTAATATTGATTGGAACCTCCTCAATAGTTTGGATGGGGTAGACCTTTGTCAGCTGTGTCCATGAAGGATTCCTGACTCAGTATGTATATAGGCTGAGTAGAGGAGAGGCCATATTAGATTTGGTGCTTAGCAATGAACCAGGTTGATGTCAGATCTCTATGGGAGAGCATTTTGGTGATAGTGATCACAACTCCCTGACCTTTATTGAAGTCATAGAGAGGGATAGGAGCAGATGGTATGGGAAAGTATTTAATTGGGAGAGGGAGAATTACAATGCTATTAGGCAGGAACTGAGAACAGATATTCTCAGGAAAATGCGCAACAGAAATGTGGAGGTTATTTAGGGAGCACTTGCTTAGAGTGCTGAATAGGTTTGTCCCACTGAGGCTAGGAATGAAAGGAATCTTAAGTGATGTGGTGTGGAACATTTAGTCAAGAGGAAGAAGAAAGCTTAAGTTTGAGGAAACAAGGATAAGAAAGGGTTCTAGAGGGTTACAAGGTAGCCAGGAAGAGACTGAAGAATGGATTTAGCTAGAAGAGGGCATGAGAAAGCCTTAGCAGATAGGATTAAGGAAAACCCCAAGGCGTTCTACACTTACGTGAGGCACAAGAGGATGGCCAGAGTGAGGGTAGGGCCAATCAGTGATAGTGGAGGTAACTTGTGCCTGGAGTCAGAAGAGGTAGGAGAGGTCTTTAATGAATGCTTTGCTTCAGTATACACTATTGAGAGGGACCTTGTCGTTTTGTGAGGAGTGCATGAAACAGGCTGATACACCCGAATGGGTTGATGTTAAGGAGGATGTGCTGGAAAATTTTGAAAAACATGAGGATAGACCAGTCTCCTGGAGCAGGTAGGATATACCCAAGGTTACTATGGGAAGCAAGGTAAAAATATTATGCCTTTGGCAATGATCTTTGTGTCGTCACTGTCCACTGGAGTTGTACCAGTTGATTGGAGGGTGGCAACTGTTATTTCCTTCTAGAAAGGGAATAGTGATAACCCTGGGAATTACAGGGCTGTCAGTCTTATGTTGGCAAATTATTGGAGAGGACTCTGAGAGGCAGGGTTTACAATTGATTGGAAAAGCGTAGCTTGATTAGAGATAGGAGAGGATGCTGCCTGACCTGCTGCGCTTTTCCAGCAACACATTTCCAGCCTTGATTAGAGATAGTCAACATGGATTTGAGAGGGAATGTGAGGGCTGCAGATGCTGGAGATCAGAGCGGAAAATGTGTTGCTGGAAAAGCGCAGCAGGTCAGAGGTGGGGGGAGGGGAAATGAGGAAACTGGAGAAATCTGAGTTCATCCTTTGTGGTTGGAGGGTTCCCAGGCAGAAGATGAGGCGCTCTTCCTCCAACTGTCGTGTTGCCATGGTCTGGCGATGGAGGAGTCCAAGGACCTGCATGTCCTTGGTGGAGTGGGAGGGGGAGTTAAAGTGTTGGGCTACGGGGTGGTTGGGTTGGTTGGTCCGGGTGTCCAAGAGGTGTTCTCTGAAACGTTCCGCAATTAGGCGGCCTGTCTCCCCACTGGATTTGAAAGCGGCAGGTCCTGCCTCACAGGTGTTATTGAATTCTTTGAGGATGTGGCAAAACACATTGACAAAGGTAGAGTAGTGGATGTGGTGTATATGGATTTAAGCAAGGCATTTGATAAGATTCTTCATGGTAGGCTCATTCAGACAATAAGGAGACATGCCATACATGGGAAATTGGCTGTCTGGATACAGAATTGGCTGGTCAATAGAAATCAGGGTGGTAGTTGATGGAAAGCATTCAGCCTGGAGGCTGGTGACCAGTGGTGTTCCACAGGGATTTATTCTGGAATGTCCACTCTTTGTGATTTTTTTATAAATTACTTGAATGTGGAAATGGCAGGTTGGTTTGACAATGACACAAAGGATGGTGGAGTTGTGGATAGTGTGGAGGTCTGTTGTAGGTTAATAGGGGACATTGACAGAATGCAGAGCTGGGCTGAGAAGTGGCAGATGGAGTTCAACCTGGAAAAGTGTGAAGTGATTCATTTTGGAAGTCGAGTTTGAAAGCAGATTACAGAGTTAAAGACAGGATTCTTGGCAGTGTGGAGAAGTAGCAGGATCTTGGGATCCATGCCCATAGATCCCTCAAAATTACCCCCCAAGGTGAAAAGTAAAATCTGATTTTAGCTAGATTGTTTTCTTCTTTACAATCTAAGTTGCATTTTCTCTGTCTTTTCGTTTGAGTTGTTCATTTAAGAATAACTTCTCCGAGAATTCAGCGTTTTATAAATAGAGATTTAAATGTAGCAGTTAGGAAAGGTAATTTAGCACATCTTTCACAATCAGCCTTTCATCTTTGTTACAAGAGTAAACTTGGTGTTCTATTCATAGAATGGGACAGAAGTAGGTAGAACAGTTACTGTGGAATTCCACCAGTTGAACCATAAATAACCTTTCTGATTCTTGGAGAATGGTAATTTATACTGAAAAGTAAAATATATCTCTTGCTGCATTACTTGTAAGCGTAAAGTTTTCTTTACTAACTTTACAGATCGTCTCATCAGGATGAATGTTAAATATTAAAGCAAACTTTTTTTTTCTCTTGACCCACATCAAGTGTATGGATTTGATGTTTCTACCAATTTCCCACAAATATATTTTTAAACTCAGACCATACAGAGGACTCAATACTTTGCCACTGTAAATGCACACATTTCTGGCCTTCAGTATTGATTCGCACCTTTGCAGTTGGCACGGACTCAATTCCCGAAGTTAACCGTTTTGGAATTCAGCATAATTTCCATTTGGTTGTTTTAATCCTTCATCAATGGATAAGAAATTAGCTGAACAGAGTTTGCCATCTTTCCTCTGTCCCTTCTCTCCCTCCCCCTTTTTCTGTGTCTGCTTCCTCCTGAAGTGTCTTAAGAATGTAATTTTTGTCTTTAACTTTGTAAATGTGTCATGCAATTATGAAATGTTGAAGTATTTTAATCAGTAATGCTTCCATTTAGGGTAAAATGATTATGCAAGATAAACTTGAAAAAGAAAGAAATGATGCAAAGAATGCCTTGGAGGAATATGTGTATGAAAGTAGAGACAAGCTCTGTGGAATTTATGAAAAGTTTGTCAGTGAAGAGGTAAGTATTTGATTCTGTACCAGTTTTATTTGCATAATGAGGAATACAATTGCAGGGTTCTGAAACAATATCTTGATACAATTAGCTATCTATCCTTGGGTTCCAGGAAGGAGCTGAGACAAAGCTGATTGAAGGCATTAATGAGAATAGGTTATAATAAGCAACATAATAGAAATGATTAGTAAGTATTTTTAGAGGTTTTTTCATTTGTTTTGCTATGTGGCATATTGGCCTTCAATGCTGTGAACTTTTTCAGCAAAAACAATTTGTACTGTTTTACATTACAATCTTGTTTTCCTATTTTGGAAGCAACTAATGTTAAGAGGAAAAATTTCCTAATAACCTAGAGAAAATATCCATAATTTGTCTGCATTATTTAGGTATCTTACAGGTTTGTCTCACTGTTGCTTAACTTGATTGTGCTGTGTTTTGCCCTTTGGTTAAGAAATTTGCTATGTTTAAGGATTTAATTACATTGCCATTTGGGTGTGAGCAGTGAGGGATTCACTGCACTGGCAGAATCATGCTAACACATTATATGGTTCCATTATAATAAATCCTACTCAACAGGGAGCTGTTTTTCCTTTTTTAAAAAAGTCAGAATTTAGGCAGCACTATTTTACATTTAATTACAAATCTTCTCTTGACTAGAGATTCATGAAGTGTGGTACAATGTGAAGTGGACTAGATTGGGTTGGGATATCTGGTCGGCATGGACAGGTTAGACCGAAGGGTCTGTCTCCATGCTGTACATCTCTGACTCTGATTCTGTCTATGAGCTTGCCAAACATAGAAAAGCATGGAGAGAGGAATCATGTTCTAAATCAATTAAAGACTCACCTAATGGGTCATTTGATGGGTTACATCAGCTGAATGCAGAAGGTGTATGAAACATGTTAAGGACATCAGATAGGGTATGATCAGCATCACAGGAAGTTATGTATGGTTGGGTTCATGTACGAGGTAAATGTGCGAGAGTCTTTGTAATGGTTTATTTGCTTGCTTTTCTGGATTGTAGGCAAATGCTTTCAATTGAAAAGGCACCTTTTTAAAAAAAAATTTGATTTCTAACATACAAATTAGGGGTAAGAATAATTCATTTGGATACTTCAACCTGCACTACTGTTCAATAAAATCGTGGCTGATTTGATTCTGGCCATAACTTCACATTCTGATTTACCCACAATAGCCTTTAACTCTCATCATTCAAGAATCTAACTACCTTTTGTCTTGAAAATATATGGTGACTTTGGCTTAACTGCTCTGGCAAAGAGTTCCAAAGTTCTATAATCCTCAGAACAAAAATTCTGTGTCCACCTTTAAATAGAGTCATAGTCATAGAGATGTACAGCATGGAAACAGACCCTTCGGTCCAACCCAATCTAGTCCCACCTGCCAGCACCTAGCCCATATCCCTCCAAACCCTTTCTATTCATATACCCATCCAGTTGCCTCTTAAATGTTGCAATTGCACCAGCCTCCACCACTTCCTCCGGCAGCTCATTCTATACACGTACCACCCTCTGCATGAAAAGGTTCCCCTTAGGTCTCTTTTATATTTCCCCTCTCACCCTAAACCTATGCCCTCTAGTTCTGAACTCCCTGACCCCAGGGAAAACACTTTGCCTATTTACCCTAATATTTGCCCCTCATAATTTTGTAAACCTCTATAAGGTCATCCCTCATCCTCCAACGCTCCAGGGAAAACTGCCCCAGCCTATTCAGCCTCCCCCTATAGCTCAAATCCTCCAACCCTGGCAACATCCTTGTAAATCTTTTCTGAACCCTTTCAAGCTTTACAACATCTTTCCGATAGGAAGGAGACCAGAATTGTACACCATATTCCAACAGCGGCCTAACCAGTGTCCTGTACAGCCGCAACATGACCTCCCAACTCCTGTACTCAATACTCTGACCAATAAAAGAAAGCATACCAAACGCCGCCTTCATTATCCTATCTACCTGCAACTCCACTTTCAAGGAGCTATGAACCTGCACTCCAAGGTCTCTTTGTTCAGCAACACTCCCTCGGACCTTACCATGAAGTGTATAAGTCCTGCTAAGATTTGCTTTCCCAAAATGCAGCACCTCGCATTTATCTGAATTAAACTCCATCTGCCATTTCTCAGCCCATTGCCCTACCTGGTCAAGATCCTGTTGTAATCTGAGGTAACACTCTTCATTGTCCACTACACCTCCAATTTTGGTGTCATCTGCAAACTTACTAACTGTATTTCTTATGTTCGCATCCAAATCATTTATGTAAATGACAAAAAGTAGAGGGCCCAGCACTGACCCTTGTGGCACTCCAGTGGTCACAGGCCTCCAGTCTGAAAAACAATCCTCCACCACTACCCTCTGTCTTCTACCTTTGAGCCAGTTCTGTATCCAAATGGCTAGTTCTCCGTATTCCGTGAGATCTAACCCTGCTAACTAATCTCCCATGGGGAACCTTGTTGAACACCTTACTGAAGTCCATATAGATCACATCTACTGCTCTGCCCTCATCAATCCTCTTTGTTACTTCAAAAAACTCAATCAAGTTTGTGAGACATGATTTCCCACGCACAAAGCCATGTTGACTATCCCTAATCAGTCCTTGCCTTTCCAAATATGTGTAAATCCTATCCCTCAGGATTCTCTCCAACAACTTGCCCACCACCGAGGTCAGGCTCACTGGTCTATCGTTCCCTGGCTTGTCCTTACCACCCTTCTTAAACAGTGGCACCACGTTTGCCAACCTCCAGTCTTCCGGCACCTCACCTGTGACTGTTGATACAAATATCTCAGCAAGAGGCCCAGCAATCACTTTCTGTAGTTTCCCACAGAGTTCTCGGGTACACCTGATCAGGTCCTTCATATGTTGAAATACTGTCCCAGCTCTAATTGCTTCAATGAAAGGAAACATCCTTTAAGATCCTCACAACATCTCAGACTGAAGAGTCTTTGAACTCAATGTTAATTTTTTTCTATCTCTACAGATGCTGCCAGTCATAGTTTCACCAGCCTTTTCTGTTTCTGTTTCTTGAGGTCAAGTCTGGTTCAGTTAGATGGCCTTTATTCTTAACTCCTATGGATACTGCTCAACCTATCCAACCACTTCCTCTAAGATAACCCTCCCATTCCAGAAAGTTTCTCTGAGCTGCCAGTATAATCATGTATTTTCTTAAATAAATGGGTCAAAATGGACACTACCCTACATGTGATCTCACCAATGGTAGCAAAAGATCACTATTTCCATTTTCCATTTCTCTTGCAATAAATGACTACTTTCCTTTTGTTAATAATTGCTGTACCTCAATACTAATTTGTGACTTCATGTTTGAGAACTCTCGTTTCTCTCTGCTTCCAAGATCTACAATCCTGCTCTATTTAAATAATATGGTGTTTTTCTATTCATCCTGTCAAGATGGACAAGTTCAGATTTTCTCAAGTTACGCTGTATCTCCCAAGTCCTTGCATACTCACATAATCTATTTATATTCCTTTGCACCTTGTATCCTGTTCACAACTTTAGTATGCAATCTTTGCATCATGATCACATGTCGCAACTGCATTTTGTGTCCCTTCATCCTAGTCATTGGGATAAATTATAAATATTTGAGGACCCTGCATTGATTCCTGTGGTACTGTGAAAATGAAGATTTTTATTTTAATCTTAATGCTTTTTATCTCTTAAATTGGAATGGAGAAATGACAGTGACAGTGTTATACTGGATCATTTATAAATTTATATAAACCTTATGTTTAATAAAAATTAATTGCTTTTGGAGCTGCAACTTTTTCCGAAAAATTACCTTCCATGACAATTTCCTTTTTGCTTCCATGAATTTGCTTCCAGGCACTCTGATCATGATTAAATGCAAATACATCTGCAGGCATAGTTTTATCATAGCTGTGCTGTGGTTTTGACAATGCCTTAGTCTGTGAACAGGGGCATCATTCTTAACTGGGAGAAAATGAGGACTGCAGATGCTGGCGATGAGAGTCAAAAAGTATGGTATTGGAAAAGCACAGCCAGTCGAGCAGCATCTGAGGAGCAGGAGAGTCGATGTTTCAAGTGTAAGCTTTTCATCAGGAATGAAGAGCCAAACACTTTATTCATCCACTAGAGTTAAAATACAACAAAAGGAGGAATTGGAGTAACTTTACTGGAAAACTTAACAGAATAATAGATACAGTAGCTATTACTAATTAACTCTATAAATATGGTAGCATCTCATAAATATACCCTTGGCAAAAGACAAATTCAGAAAGCAGGCTGTCTCTCTCATGCAGCTCCCGTAGCAGGCAGAGAACACCCAGCTTTAACTAGCTGTAACTGAGAAAGGTGGGAAAGAATACCTTCCACTTCTTCAACACCCCAACAGCAACTGCTGAAAGCTGAAGTAAAGATCCTGGTTCTATTTAACAACACCCATTCAGGCTGCTTCTATTCCTCAACATTTTTTCAAAAAAACCCCAAAAGCCTCACAAGCTGTTTATTCTAGTGTTTGGCATCTCTGCCTTGAAACCTTTCTTCAAAAACAGAAGACAAAATAGCTTCTTAAAGCCATAGTAACATAGTTTAAAACAAAATATTGACTTAGCCAAACTGGCAGTACACTTTGACTCCTATCCATTGAAAATTAGTCATATCATATGACAGCTCAATTTTGGCACTTTGCTACATTTCCCAAAGTACAGTTGTGTTACTGGCAGGCATTTGATCCTGCTCCTAGCCACTGTGGCCAATGAACTGCATCTTTGCGGGTGTTTATCAATGCTGTTGTTTCTTCAGATGAATGAGACAAATGGAGATCACTTTGAATTACCAACTCATTTGGCCTCTAAAAAAATGGTAACTCCAAAAGGTACCTTTTAAAACTAATCTTGTACTGCAGCATTGCATATTTTATATTCATTCATGGTATTTAGGCAAGTCATGGTGTCAGGATGAATAAACTTAAAATGGACAATAGTAAAATTCTAAGCCACGTGGATCTGCTACCACATGCAGGCCATGTGAACTTAATGTTTGTAACTGCTTATTTCCAAAATTAAAACTTGAAATAAAAAGTTGTTTCAACTGCAGATTACCAAAATTAATTTATTTTACACGTAAAATATGCGAGCATTAAACGAAATGCGCACAATTGATATCCGACATGTCGATCTTTGAATTAAGAGGTCCACTCAGCTGAATATAAAGCTTTCTTTTTACTCTTAGGAACAAAGTAAATTAAGCATCCTGCTTGAAGACACCGAAAACTGGTTGTACGAAGATGGTGAAGATCAAGGGAAACAAGTATATATAGATAAATTGACTGAGTTAAAGGTAAATGTGCAAAGCTTAGTCAATCATTTCCAGTTATATGCAATGCATATACATTTATTGAACATGGAGGGAAACTGTTTAATATTCCTGAAGCTAAAGCTATTACTCCATGCTGTACATTTTTAGAGTAGGATTTCTGTGATGCTGGTAAAGCATTGTTTTCCATTGTTGTCACTAATCACTGTTTATGCCATGCATTAATTTCTGATTAACGTAGTGTACCATCACATGCAAAGGTGTAAGGTATTACAAAACAATGACAACAGTAACCAGACAGTTGCAAAAGGTAGTGAGTAGAAAAAGGGCTTCAAGAATTCAGTTTCTCCATTCATCTCAAATGAGACATTTAACTGCAAGGTCTGGGGACCTGTCAACATTAATTTTAGATTATCAATGTTACCTCCCTCACTATTTTATGATTGAAGTGTCACAGGTGCCATGTGTGTATTTTTGAGATTGACTGTTGGAAGTCCAACTGCCCAAAATCTATAATTTTGCAGGCAGTGAGTCGCTATAGCTATGTCGCTTTCTTCAGAGATACTTGTGACTAACCTTGTGAACATGGGCAGGATGGTACTCTTGATTCAAGTTCCCATTGCACTTGTCTTTGCCGAGTATTGTTTTTGGTTAGAGAAAGAAAAATGACAAATGCTGGATTCCAAGGTAGACTGGATGAACACAGCAAGCTGGCAGCAATCAGGAAGTGGAGAAGTCAACGTTTCAGGTGTAACCCTTCAGGACTAGGGGGTTGGTGTATGGGGAGGTGCAGATAAAGGAGGTGGGAGTGCAGGGTGATGAAGTGGGGATAGGTGAACACAGGTGGAAGGGACGACCTGGTTGGTTGGTGGGAGGAATGAATCTGGTTGGTGGCTGGAAGGAAGGGTCAATAAGAGGAGTGGAAAGGAGGGAGAAGGGCTGGGAAGGGAGTCAGAAGTTGGGAATGGAAGTAATTTGAAATTGGAGAACTCAAATGTTGAGTCTTCTGGGCTGTGGGCTGCCCAGGTGGCAGATGAAGTGTTGTTCCTCCAATTTGTGGTCTTGATTCGTTGTGGCAATGGAGACCAAGGATGGTCATCTTGGAAAGGGAGTGGGAAGGGGAATTAAAGTGGGTGGTGACCTAGGTGGTTAGGTCAACTCCTTCGGGCCTGGATGAGATGCTCAGCGAAATGTTCCCTTAGTTTACGTTTGGTCTCCTGGGTGTAGAGAAGACCACACTGGGAGCACTGGATACAGTAAACTAGGTTGGAGGAGAGGCAGGTGAACCTCTGTCTCATCTGGAAGGACTGTTTGGGGCCCTGGATGGAGATGGGGGATGTGGTGTGCCAGCAAGTTTTGCATCTTTTCTAGTTGCAGGGGAAGGTATCTGGGGGAGTAGAGGGGTTGGTTTGGAAAGTGGCACAAACCAAGGATTGGCAAACGGAAAGGTCCTTGCGGAAGGTGGGGTCTAGTTGGACTTGATAAAAGTGTTTAAGGACAATGCATTGGACACAGACTGGTGGGGTGGTAGGTGCGGACAAGCATTATCCAAGTCCATTGTATAAAATGGCTGATGTTGGGCTATTCAAAGGAACGAGAGGTCAATGCATGCAGAATCTATTTTAACATAGGCAATAGATATGTTAAAATAGATTCTGCATGCATTGACCTCTCGTTCCTTTGAATAGCCTCATTGTGATATTGCTGTTCAAATTTGTCACATTATTGTGTTTCCCAAAGTACGGTATCTGCTAACAGGCATGTGGCTAAGTAGACATTAGGCTTGTGCTGCCTACCTACCTCTGACTGTAGCTAACTAACCACGTTTCTCAGGTGTAAATGGGAGAAAGTGAGGACTGCAGATGCTGAAGATAAGAGTCGAGAGTGTGGTGCTGGAAAAAGCTCAGCTGGTCAGGCAGCATCCGAGGAGCAGGAGAATCAATGTTTGCGCATAAAACCTTCATCAGGAATGAGGTGCTCATGCCCAAAACGTTGATTCTCCTGCTTCTCGGATGCTGCCTGATCGGCTGTGCTCTTCCAGCACCATTCTCTCGACCTGCATCTCTCCGGTATGTTGATCTAATCTGATGCTTCTCATGATGAACGTGCGAGATGGGGATTACTTTGAGCTGCCAACTGACCTGGCCATTAATAGAATGGTAGCTCTAAAAATAACAATTAAAGCAGATCTTGCATTGCAGAATGATATATTTTACATGCATTCTCAGGATGTGCATGTCATTTGGCAACCATTCCTTACTGCCCTTGAGTGGGTGAGATGGTGCGCATGGTTTGGGGATGGGTGTCATTGAACAACAGATAATACTCATCTGGAATTTGGAGAAGTTTGCAATTTTCCCCTTTTTTTGTATTAAACTCATGCTCTTGCATCCTCAAGGTAAGTCTAGGTTTGTCATTTCTTAACTCTCTTGTTGGAATGTGTTATGAGATGTCCTGTCCTGTAAGCAAAGAAACAACCTTAATGCACGTTAAAGAAACATGCTCTGCATGCGCCTTCTTTCTCTCTGAACTAGTTCTGTTTGGGAGACTTGTTTCCTGGACATTCAACCTTATTTCTTACACTGGTAACTACACGACCTATGGACGTTGTGGATGATTTCCCCCTCAAAATATTAGCTGTCTTGTTTGTGAAAGTATTGTCATCAGCTGACTGTTTGTTTTTAAAAACACATTTTCTGCAGCCTACTGCTATGTTTCTGATCACCCTTTTTTATAGCGTTGTGAAACGTGTGAATGCCTTTCAATGTCCAGCTTCCTTTCCAACAGGTCCAGGTTTAAATCTTCAGTCAGCTTTCTATTCTTGTCAGAGCACTGAAATTGACCTAATTAGAGTCTCAGATTAACACATTATCTATCTTTGTCTTTCCCAGTCCCTCTGTAGTGCTGAAGTGTTAATTTCCACCTCCTAATTCATCGATGATGATCAGCTGAGTGGATATGCTTTGGGCTTGATGTTACTTTTGACTATCCAATTGTAATTGCTTCTGTGCAATGGCTTTTCTTTTTGCCTTTGCTTGTACTTCCTTGATATTATCAGTCTGTTGTGCTATAAGCTGACACCACACAGCCTCTAGCTCTCTAGCACTGTTCTCAACTCCTTTCCTTCCTCTCTTATTGCAACAGTACCGAAAGATCTACACCTTCCTCAGTTATTGGATTGGGAAGACCAGAGCCATTGCCTAACAGCTGCAGTGATGTTGAAATTTCTAGTTCTACACTTCATTGTGAGCACCCAGTATAGGTACACAGTACCTTTAGGTGGCGGCTGTGCCAGATTTAGGAATCATGACCCATTAGTTGCAGCACAATGCTATGTGACTTGAACAAGAGTTTTCCATCAGAAAATTTGAGTTTGCAAATGTTTGAGTCTCCAGATTAGCCCAAATTTTTGTTAAAATGCACAGATGTCTTCTAGCCCATCAGGCCATCAAAGCCACAGGGCAAATTTGCCAGTTTCTGCGACTCTGACCCCATCTACTTGTTTGCACAGGCAAATGTTTCAAGGTAGCGTAATCTGTAATATGCAAACAAGTAATTACATCAATTATCTCTCTTCAGAAATTTGGTCAACCAATTCGGGATCGTTATCAAGAGTTTGAGGATCGTCCACGAGCCTTTGATGAGCTGGGGAGACAGATGCAACAGTACATGAAGATATTAAATTCCTATAGAAATAAAGTATGTAGGCAAGAACATTTAATCAAGTGTAATGTGTGATGGAATGAAATGTAAGATGGATGTGTAAAATATACTTTGCAGTGTGTTCAAAATATTTATAATAATGTTTAATCTGTTAAATTCTGCTTTATTGTTAATAAATATCATTTTAGAATCTTTTAAAGGATACCAGAATGGGGTGGAATGTCATACTTGGAATGCAGCATGCATAATTTATAATTTACTTAATGACAAGTCATTAAAGCTGGCAGGACAAGTAGAGAGAGCTATTAATGGAGCACGCTATTCTAGGCTTCATAAATGTGAGTACCAGAACCAAGGTTGTGTTGAACAAGTATAAAAGAATGGTTAGACCTTAGCTAAACTATTGTATACAGTTTCAGACAGCACATTATGGGGAGAATGAGCGTACATTGGAGAGAGTGCCAAAAAAAGATTCCTGGGGTGAGAAGCTTCAAATCCTGAGGAAGGTATGAAGAAGTTGAGACTGTCCTCCTTGGAGAGGAGGAGACAAAGAGGAGATTTGGTTGAAGTTTTCAAAATCATGAGGTTTTGAACAGGGTAGATCAGGTGAAACTGTTACCACTCGTAAATGGATCCAAAAGCAGACGGCACAGTTTTAAAATGTTGTGTAAAATAAGTAATTGCAAGGTGCAAAAAATCTTCACACTAATTAATATATGGAATCTACTGCTCTAGAAATAAGAGGGAAGGTTCAGTTGAGATATTCGGGAGGACCTGGAATGTTTGTTTCTATTTAATTAATGCACAGGTTCATTGTGAAAAGCAGGAGACGAGCACGAAGTTAAAATGCTCAGCAAATCGGCGTAGAAACAATAGACTAAATGGCCTGCTTCTGTATTGTAATTGTTTGTTTGTCCAATTGCAACTTTGTATTTGCATAAATAGTAATGCATCTTCCCTGTTGTGGAAATGTAGTTAATCTTATTTTCTGTAAATTTTTTTTGCACTGACAGATTATCCATGTGCTCACTACTGTTGGTAATGATTACACAGAAATTAACAATGTGATAAATTCACAGAATAAGTTAGATTTTGTGCTGTATAGATTGTCACAATAACTGAAAATGTTTGCAGTATCAAACTTTTTTGAGTTAGACAAATATTCAGCACATGGAGCTACAATGAAAAAGACTTCAAATCTACCTCTGTGATCAACTATTCTGAAGAATCATAATCCTTTGAGATTATGCTCTCTGGTCTGAGACTCTCCCACAGGGGGAAACCATCTTTCAGCATCTTTGGGCTGCCTCCAATACCTTTATCTTTCTACGGATAAAGAAACGAGAACTGTTAACAGCATGAGAGGTGTGGCCTGGATACTGCATTATATAATTGTAAAAGAACCTCCCCATTTTTAAAACCCATCCCTTCGGAAATAAAGACCAACTGTCCATTTCTCTTCCCTGTTCCCTGCTGAACTTGGATACCAACCTTTTGTCATTCATACACAAAGTCCTCTATATCCCTTTGTGTTGCAACTTTCTGCAGTTTTTCTTCCCCATTTAAAAAAATAGCAGCTCTTTATTCTTCCTGCCAAAGTGTATAACATCACATTTTCCCACATTATTCCACCTGCAAATTTTGCCATTAGATTAACCTGCCTATATTTCTCTGTAGATTGTCATTCTTGCTACTTGCCTTCTCACTTAGTTTTATATCATTTGCAAACTTAGTGACAGTATCTTCACCTCTGCTATCCCAGTCTTTCAAATCTGCTGTAAATAATTGTTGCCTGAACTCCAATACCAGTTACAGGCAGTCTTGCTGGAAATCCCCCTTCACCCAAGTCTGCCTCCTACAACTGAGCCAATCCTGTGTGCATGCTTAAGGTACCAACCCCCCAGCACCATTCACTCATCTTATTAAGTAACCTTATGAGTGTGGTTCTTTTATTAAATGCCTTTTGCAAATCCCAAACACATTGTTTCAGTTGGTTCCCCTGTACCTATTCTGCTTAGTCTGTTACATTGGAAGATTTCCAATTCTCTAAAACTTTTAAAGAATGTAAGGATCCTTTGAAAATTATTACTAGTACATCCACTATGACTGTAGCTACTTCCTCTAAAATCCTGAGGTTACAATTGTCAGATTAGGACAATTATGGGCCTTTAGTCCATTAGTTTCTCCACTACTTTTTTCCTATAGTGATAGTTGTTTATTTCCCCTCCCCAGCCCAGCTGACTGCTAATATTTTTGGAATGCTATTAGTCTTTATTGAGCTCTGCCATTTCTTGGTTCCCCATTATTTTTCCCAGCCTCTGTCCTAAAGGATTCTGTGTTCACTTTGGCCCCTCTCTTCCTTTCTATATTTTTAAAGAAGTTCTTACTGTTTGTTTTGTCTTTTATCTGGTAGTCTGCCTTCTTAGTTTTTCTTCTCTTTTATTCTTGTTCAGATTTTTTTGGTTCTTAAAATTTTCCTAATCTTCTGGTTTACCACTTATCTTTGCCACTTCATTTGTTTGTTTCTTTCAGTTTGATACTGTATTTAACTCTGATTTATCTCCTTCCTACAATTCTTCGTTGGGATATTTCTTTGAGTCATGAACTGTTTTATTCATCCTCAATCTACTTTTCTGCATTATTTCTTTCCCATTTCTGCAGACTTGAATTGCAACAATAGGAGGAGTGTTTAACTAACTTTGGAGTATTACTTTTTTGGTAATTCCAATATTTTTGCCAATGTAGATTTAACTGCTAAATTAATCAACAATACTGATCTTGTTAATTGCTTGAGTTTCCAATTCAGCATCTACAACTTAAAGTTGCTGACCTGCAGTAATCATGCTGACATCAGCTGCATGTATTGTTTTGCTTTCTCTCACCGTGGCATTCAGGAGGAGTTCTTGACAGGAACACAAATGCATTTTTTTAAATTCTCCAAAAATAAATGGCAATGGAATATTTGATGAAAATTGTATTTCTTATTGTTCTTTGTATGCAACTTGTAATGGCTCCAGTTGCAATACTACAAAGCGCGTTTCAAAGCCTATGATTTTTCCTCAAAATTCCCAAGAAAACTTCTGCAGCAATCTTGAACTTTCAGCAGCTACGACATTAACCTTTTTAGGTTTTTATCGAGTGAGGCTGCGTATAATCGTCTTGACTCCAAATGATATATCTGATTATGGAAGGTTTAGAATTCTGATCCCCTCACTAACTGTAGTAATGCAATGCTGCATTATGCATGTGTACAGTACTCATTGTGCTGTTGACAATTAACTAACCTGCCAACTCAGTGCTTCATGGCAACCTAGAAGTATAAACTTGATCATAGTTGACTGTTTCAATTAACATTACAGGCAGGTGACCAAATTTTAGGAAGAATACCATGGGAAAAGGAACATGGGGCAGCAAGCTCAGATCTGGAAAATTTTATATTCACTTTCATGAGAGAAAAGATGTTGGGGAGAGAGCAGGTGAAGCTGAAATAAACCAAAGAAAGGCTGGACTGTAAAGTCTTACATTCCAGTCAGTCAGAACAAACTAATGGCAATGCAAGAGTTGAGAATGACTAAGAAATAGATGTGTTTAAATTACCAGGAGAAAAAAATGAATGGTGTAGCTAAAAAATCAGCAATGGATCTTCAGTGTGATGACATTTTTAAGGATAGCTGTTTCAACAAAATTTGTTCCTATCAGTCAAATTTTTTTGTTTTTCATTTCCACTCATAGGAAGAACAATATGATCATCTGGACCCAGTTGACATGGAGAAAGTGGGCAAGCATGTGCAAGAAGCGATGGAATGGATGAACAGTAAGATGAACTTGCAGAGCAAACAATCTCTGACACAAGCCCCACTAATAAAATGTGCAGAAATCCGAGCCAAAGTTAAGGTAAGAAAATCCTTCTAAGCTCTCTAAATAAAATAATTATGGATATGAGTTTTACCTGTGTAATGTAAGCCTCCACACCTGCTTATTGACCTTTCTGTATTGTTTGGGTCATTCTAAATCCTTTGAGGCTACTAGAAATATGTGGAGTTTGGTTAATTGGGAGAGAAATGCCAAGAGAAAAGGCATGGTTATTATAGAACACTTAGTTTATTCCAGTAAGTTTTGAATTATTTTCATTCCCTGGAATCTCATTACTTTTTTCATCTTTGGAAACTGCATAAATAATTCCGTATGCTGTTTGTGATGATTTTTACTTTTGCAGTTATTCATCAAGTTCTCTTTAAATTTATGTATTATGTGCAAGGGTTTTTCAGGAAATCATTGAAAGTCTGTGGTGTTAAATATTTGAAGGGTATTTTCTCATTTTAAGATTTGAGCTATGAAGTAGTGAACAGCAATTTAGCAAAGCATCTCCCAGATATTTCATAGCATTATAAAGCAATGATATTGAGTTATAGGAGGAGACTTTTGGTGCAGAAGATGAAAAGCTTAGAGGGTTTAAGTGTAGGTTTTTAAGTTTGAATGCTCTCCTAGCAGAATTGGCGTTTCAAAGGCAATTCGGTAATATCATATGGGAAAGCTATTTAAATGTGTTTAGTCATATACATTTGAGTAAGCATAGCTTCCAGGTTTTTGATAATCTTAGGAATTCAGCTAAAAATCTCAAATTATTCCTGATTGTTTTTGTTTTTGCTTTTGCATTTAGCCCTTTCCAGGAGCTGGTGTTACCACATTTCTTTATTCATCTTGCATTTTGGATTTATGCAAAATAATCGTTTTCATTTTCTCTCTCAGGAATTGGTGAACCTTTGTAACCCCATTGTTAGCAAGCCAAAGCCTAAAGCAGAACCTCCAAAAGAAGAGAAAGAAGCGGAAAAGAATGGACCAGTGAATGGACAAGCAAGTGCTGACACTGACATCTCCACACCTAACACTGAGGGTGCCCAGAAAAATCCAGAACAGCACCAACAACCTCTACCAGAGATGGACATTGAGTAATGGTACAACAGTGATGTAAAGTTTAAAGTCATAGACTTCGCAGGGCAGCTTTTTTTCACCTTTTCTATGGTGAATGGAGTAACCTGAACCTGGTATTCTTGAATCTGTGTGGCAAATTTGGTAGTTTTTTTTAAACCCCTCCTCTAACTTTGCAATGGAACAGAAATTAACTAATACAGCTGGGGCTTGAATTAAATGTTTTGTTACAAAATGTTTTGATTTTTGTTTGTGACTTTGTTTCACCATTAAAGCTGATTCTTTTGTTTGGTTAGCCCCACCTCCTGTCTCTCCACCCCAAAAGGTGGTGATTGCTGATTCTGCTGGAGTCGTTTGTGTACTTTTCTGGCAAGCTTTCTGCTGATACTTAAAATGCTGGATAACAACATGCCTACCAACAATTCACTAACTCGTTCAGCTCGAGTGTTGTGTTTAGTTATTTTTGTCTTGTTGGCTTGCTTTGATTGTTATTGACAACTGTTGGAATCAAAGCTATATTGCCTATCTTCAAGAATCCCAATCTTCAAAGATGCGCGTACCTATTTTTCACTTTAGAATGCTACAATCAGTTTCTACCCATGCACATATTACTTATCTTACAGCAGTTGTGTTGAAGTCAGAATTATAGTTTAGATCATCTGTTGAAGGAAGACTGTTTTTGGTTCAGTATTCTTAAAAAGAATTGAATAAAATGCTACATTTGGATGACAAAAGTGCTGTCTGTCCAAATATTTGATAAATATTGGTTTAGTTCTCAGGCAGTGTGTATATACTATACTCTGTAGTGTGTATATATACAATGTTACTGTACAACTTTTCTGTTTTCATTTACACTTCTCTGATCCATGACACTGGTTACTTCTCTAATTCCTATATTAAATTTAAATTGTTTGAATTTACTTGTCTAAGGCAATTTTTTTTATTTTGTGTAAATAAAGGTTTAGGAGGGGTGGAGAGAGAAACCAATAAAATGCTCAGTTGCATTCAGTTTTGCAATGCAATGTTGACTTCTCAAAGAACAGCAACTTCAGAACTGACAGCATGGTCAGGCTTATTGCAATGAGTTATCCACAAATAACCACAACTGACTTTAAAATTCATTCAAGAGGCATGTCAATGAGATATCTATTAACTACCAAGTATTCTAGATTGTGATTCAAGAAAATCAGATTGTAATCTAATTTGTTTTTTTTTGAGTAGAAAGTAATGAGCCTGTTTTGACCCAAGTGGATCTGAAACTATGTTGAAAAGAACATGCACAGCACATTGGCAAGAGTAGTGATGTTGTAAAGTGGGAAATACTACTGATTATTGCAGTTAATTTTGGAAAGGATGGTTTGGTGACCAATTTGGTGGTTGGAATCCATTTTGAGATCCATTTGCTTATATAAGAAAAGTTTAAATCAAGGAATTGAGTACACAAATTAAGGTAAGATTCCTCAATGCACTGCATGGTGAAGAAATGCTTCCTCCTGCCTGCACCCAAAGCAGTGTATAATTAAAACTCGGGAAGTTGCAAATAACTGAAACATCACCAAAATCACTAAGCCAATAATTTATTTCTCCCTCACCCATGATTCTACTATATTGTTGTTCTGCTTGGAATGAAGGTTGGTGTTTGTTTTAGTGTCATTATGCTTTCAGTTTTTATAATGAAAACTGATTTGATCAGTTTTTCATAGAAAAGGATAAGTCTTCATGATAGAGGAAGGAATGTAAGAAGAGTTGTGCTGTGCATTGTGAACTAATGTACGGAAATTCTAGTCATGTTAAAAGTGCTCCTTCATATGCACTTACATTTCAACTCTCAACATCCTTGTATACCGTACACAAGTTATCTTACACATTGAATTCTTAGAAACAAAGTACCATTATGATACAAGACCAGTTCAGATATCCCTTTTTTTTGCTCAGAAATTAGTAAGTCTGTCCAGTTTCCAGTTCTTGTTGCTTAAGTATTGCATACTGATTTATGAAGCTGCACCTCAATATAGCAGGTGGTGGTAATTTGTTATAGTATGAAACTGTATAATTTTAAGAACTCTGGTCTTGCAAACACTGTCCATTGACATACCATGTCAAGGCTTATGGGTTGCTATTTCCATTGTATATTTGTACTCTTGCTATTTCACTAAACTGTGTGAAATATAATAAAAGAAATTGAATGAAATGTGTGCTTTATTTTGAGGTGGCTCAGTTATGTGGGATCTCTGCTTTCAAGTAGGCTGGGAGGGAGAATTGGCTCAACTAATACTACATACAGTTAACTATCCAGTTCTCCAACTGGCCTGGTGCGACAAATTAAAATATCCCACTTTGTCTCTTTGTATTTTGCCTCCATCATTGCTATAAATTGCATGTCAGTGACAACAGGATTTGGGTTCTTTACTTTCTTTCTCCCCATATTTAGTCATTATTCTCCTAGGATTTTCTTTCCCTTTGAGTGGTTTTCATCAATAATATGAAGGGAAGACTTGCACTTGCTTTGAAGATGCTGTGCTGGTCCTGGCCACTATCTTAATAGTCCTTTATTTAATCTCAGTTGTGTAAGTTGTCTAGTATGTCATTAAATCTAATTTCATAAAATTTGGTAAATTTGTAACAGACAGTGACAGCATTGGACAAGTAGAGTAAGACCTTGGATTTGTGAAAATAACTTTGCATGCCTAATTGCAATTTCTACAGTACCTCCATGATGGATATGGTCTTGGCAACAGAGACCAGTTTTAATCCAGAGGGTATTTTGAGGATGAACTGAAAGTGAAAGTGCACTGCTTTAGTAAGCTTGGGATGACTATTTTTAATATAGAAAGATAAGTTTAAAAGTAAATATTCTCCAATTGGTGTTTCCTACATTTATAACATGACTACAAGTGCATTAAAGGGACACCCACTGGATTTGAAAAAAAAATATAAATGCAAAGTTTGTCGTCATCTTGATGGGATGAGACACATGGTTCTTGAGAATCTAGACTCCGGCTTCAGCTTTGAAATTTGGTTGACGTGAGAGCTTCAGGCTGAGAGACAGTCTGTGGCCCAATTCAGGCTCTTACATGGAATAATTTAAGGGTGTCAGCCTGTTACACTTCAAGTTAATAGGCAACAATAGAGGTCCAAACCTAGTATGTAACCTGTCAGTGAGAGTGTGTCTCCATCTTTGGCCCCCTCTGCTAATATGAAGTTTCTGCTTTCTCAGGTTAACCTACAGTCCAACATTCTTGCTAGAACCTGACAACCCAATCCTGGAGAGTCCCTGAACTATTTGGATATCCACTGATCCTTTTCCTCCTGCAATACTGACTACATTCAGCAATTCTGCTGGCCATACATTTTCCAGCAGTGCTAAGATGACGCTTCCTGCAAGAGGCCTGCCCACGTTTAGATTCTCAATACCCATTTGTCTCATCCCAAGATGAAAACAAATTTTGTACTTACATTTTCATATCCAGCGGGTGCCTCTGGACCCAACACAGTGAATTATGTACTTGTTGTCATGTTGTAATGTAGGAAACACCAATTGGAGAATATTTCCTTTTAAACTTTTATCCTCTAATATTAAAAATAAATAGTCATCCCAGGCTTACCAAAGTGTAGTGCATTTTTACTTTGTCTCACCTCAAAGTATCCCAGATATTGTTGGAACTTGTTAGTTTGAGGACTCTGTTTAAACAAAATTACCCTCTAGAAAATCTATTTAGAATGCCTAAAATAGTGGTACATATTCAAATCCCTCCACAAAATATAGAATTTAAACACGGTATGAATAAAAGACCAGGGATCTGATAGGAGATCAGAAATAAAGAAATACTCAAATACAAACTATTGTTTTTAAGCTATTAACTCAGATTTTTATAAAAATTAACTAAACTGGAGGCATGGTGGCTCAGCAGTTAGCACTGCTGTCTCTCAGCACCAAGGTTCAACTGCACCCTCAGGTGACTGGATAGTGTTTGCACATGCTCCCTATGTCTGTGTGGATTTCCTCCTTCAGTCCAAAGATGTGTAGGCGATGTGGATTAAATTTTTGGGGCAACAGTGACTAGCATTGCTGCATCACAGCACCATGGACCTGGGTTTGATGCCACCCTTGGGTGACTGGAGTTTGTGCATTTTTCATGTCAGTGTGGGTTCTTCAGTGCTCCAGTTTCCTCCCACAGTCCAAAAGATGTGCAGGTTAGGTGAATTGACCATGAGAAATGCAGGCTTACAGGGAAAGGGTAGGGGGATGGGTTGGTGTAGACTTGATGGGCTGAATTGCCTGCCTGTGCTCTACAGACCCTATGATTGAAAAGCTGTTCATGATTTCAGTACTTGTTTTCCTAAAAAAAAAAGGAACACTTGATTTTAGACCAGTTGCAGTTAAACTTGTCAAAACAAATGTACTGTTACCCCTCAGTGTCAAGAGTGTGGTGCTGGAAAAGCACAGGAGGTCAGGCAGCATCCAAGGAGCAGGAAAATAGACCTTTTAGGCAAAAGCTCTCCACTTATTGTGAAGTTCTAAAGCATTTGTCCAACAGCCAGTGGTTAGAAGTACTTGTGCCTCAAAGATTTAGGTACTGGTTTTCAAAACAATCTTCTGAAATTTATTGAAAAAAAAGTTCATATTTAAATAATCTAAACAAAACACCTCTGCCAGTACTAAAACCAAATATTTACATAATATTTCAATACCTTGAAGTAAAATCAAGTTGAAGTTGATTGGAAATTGCTTACCCTCCACCACAAGCCTTTAAACCTGTTGTATGTTGCATTGCACTGTTGAAAAATGCAACAACAAAGTAGCAGTAACAAATAATTTAATTCTTTTAAAGTAAACATGATGTCAGTGTCTGGACTTTACACAATGTAGAATGATGACACATCTGAATTTGCATTTCAATATTTATTCACTTATTAGTCATGCACATGCATTGTTGCCACAAGTGATTTTGAAACCACTCACAACAATGGAAAAATTCACAAGTGTTTCTTGTACTAAATGCATTTGACAATAGCACTTAATCTCAAAATTGAACCATGCTGAATCTCAAAATTGAACCATGCTGAATCTCAAACTTGTAAATAAGTTTAAGCATGTTTATTATGTACATGTTTGATTAAATATTTCCCCCTTCAAACTCTAATCAGGGTTAAGAAAGTTTTCTTGGTTGCTTGGAATGTGTTGATCAATAAGCTTAAACCCTCGATGCACAATATGTTCAATTTATGCTTTTTTTTTTAAACTGATTTATTGCATAAGTGGAAAGGCAAACACTTAGACTGGGTTTGCCCAACAAACCAAAACGTTTGTAGAGTTTCAGAAATATTAATTTGAGAACCCTTCATGATTTGGTGTGTTTTATTTAGGCTTTTTTTTTAAATTTCTCAAAGATACTGACTTAATAGCTTCCCAACATGTACCAACAATTGGGAATCAGCATTTCAAGCAGTGAATGTACTCGATCAACCCTGCATTTGTCTCCTTGCATTATTAAAAGTACTAACAATCTTTCTGCTGCAAAGTGTACACTAAACATTCCTTTCATTAAAAATGGATTTAAACTCATCTTCCTTAATTTTCCACATGTAGACATCCTTTATAGTTTAAACTCCACTTTTATTTCTACTAAAATCTATGCTCAGAAGCTTCTGCTTCACCATAAAATTCAATTCACTTCCTCAAACCTGTTCCTCTATGTAAACGTTAGCTTGTCCTAACTGGTAAAACACCCTTTAACAATTTCAGGAGTTGGGAACTTTAGTTAAGCAGTCTCTAAACCTAGAAACTGTCCTGAAAGGAAAACAAGCTTTTACATCTTATTCCTTCTGTGGAAGAAAAAATATCCCATAATAGTTGAAGTAAAGCCTAAATTAAATCTTTTCTTTAAATTTAAAAGCAAAATACAGTACAATCTTATCCCTTGCACCTGAGAATGAATGGCTCCCCCAAAGATCACATGGCTGGTCTACCCATAGCAACAACACTCCTGCTGCCACATCTTACATACTACGAAACCTACAACACATCAATATCAATTCCCCTACACCAGTCTCTGCAGAACAATTACAATTAGGAGTACTGGTGTGATTCAACATTTTAGGGACAAAAATTAAATTAAATTCCCCAAACATATAATAATTGCAGTGCTTAGATTGCTGATGAAGCACAGCCAATCAGAACTTCTAACTATAGTCTCTCAGCTACCTCCACACATGGAACAATAATGAAATTTACATTCACCTGGGACTAAAGCCTTGAATTAGAAACATTACTTCAGCATATTGAATTTCAGCACATGAAAAATTTAAATACTCAAAATAAAACCCCATTCCTCCACTCAATCACAAAACTAGAGCTTCTATTCCCAACTGTGTGCAAATGCAAAATTGTAGAGTTTAGGAAAATCAAAGAGTAACAAGATTCCTATGTCAACTCCTTCCCTCCCTGATTTAACGGGGGACAGCTTTCCCAACACCAGGAATTGGATGGGTGTATTCCTACCTGATATTCCCATCACCTCTCACCATCATGCATACTCAATTAAATTCTCCCCACAGTTTGTCAGGGCTGCAAAGAATAGAGGGAGTGTTATGAAACCATAGGTTCATCTCAGTCATTGAAATGACAAATAAAAACAGATGTTACATCTGCCAAATATGCAAAAGTAAACTCAAAAAAATGACTGCAAATAAATCAGTTTTTAGTCCACTTCTAGGATCTGGCTGCATCTAACTGCAACTCGATTCTTCAGGTTCGAGGTGGGAGGAAAAAAAGGTCAGATTAATAAGTGACCTGTATGATAATGGAAGTTGCCAGGGGGACTATCAATAGATTTCCATTTTCCAAAAGATGGAGTCATGTGCAATTATTTCTTAACTTAATCTTAAGTGAAGCTTTTAATTAAGTTAAACTGATAATCAAATAAATGATTGTGTATAAAGTTCAATCTTTGCTTGAACTCTGCATTCAACTGTCATGTAACTTAAAAATTGTTTAGAAATGCAATAGTGAAACAGCTGCTCGCGCTTTTCAGAACTACATCCCATGCACTACTTCACTGCAAGCTGCAGCTCTTCAGGGAGACATCTGGTGAAGATGATCAAAATTGGCTAACTATTGAGGCACTTAATCTGACAAGCATCGTTCCTTTTGGTTCATGATGTGTTACAATTCTGTAAGAGAGAAAGAAGTGAAAAACATGTATTAGGGATTGTCTTTCAAAATCCATGGTTCATAAACCAGAATAAGGTCAGATGTCAGAATATTTTATGATAGAGTATTCGTATTTTGTTGCCTGTGTGCAGAAATGTGAAGCATAAAGTGATGCAAGTTTACTATTAAGTTTCCATTACAGGCTTTAAGTCCTGCTTTAGATGTGAGCAACAAATGTTGTTCTATACCCACATCCTATGAAAGAACAAAAGTAAAACTCTCAGATAGTACAGCAATCAAAACACCTCAGGTTAACTTCAAAATACAAATAACCCAAAATTCATATCAATCTCCAACTGAGATGTTAAGAGGTTAATTTGCTCGGCTGACCTGCAAGAGTTTGCATGCCCCAGGGGTAGGGTGGTATGTTTCTGTTTTGCAGGTACAATGTAAAAAATTTACATTATCACCTCCTATTAGTCAGAGTAAAAAAATACAGTATGTCCTGAGAATCAATAAGAACATTGCAGCTAAAATTCTGACCACATCCTGTAGTTTTAAAAAATGGCTTACAACAGATCTTGCCATTAAGGGATGGTTTACATTACATTGGAGATGATCAGGTCACTGTATTGTCTTGGGTGGCATGTGACTGTGGGGTTGGGGTTGTCTTGTGGGCATTACTGACTGCGATGTGAGATTTTGTATAAAGGAAGAACCGTTCCTTTGTTCAAAGGGATCTCTTGACATGGCTTTGCAAGCATTGGAAAGCAGTGTTAAGGATTCCTCCAAAGCTTGTACTTTTTTTTAAATTTTGACTGTTCACAAAAGTTGCCATATTATAGTTGCATCAAGTGTGTAAGAATCTCAAGAAAAAGAACCTAACACAACAGGTAATTATCTCTCTCAGTTGACTCCCCAAACTAATTAAGAGGTCCAAAAGAGAACTGATAGAAGAACATCAAATAGACACTGTTAAAACATCTTTATTTCAGAGCAAGTGAAGATGCCAGAACAATATTTATGGCCAGACATTATTTATTCAAACAGTAGAGCTTGTCCTCGTATAATAATATAAAATAATTAAGGTGCTCTGCTTTCCTATATCAATGGGTTATCTTACCTGACTTGAATAAAGTAACTCTCAGGATATCTCCTATAATGTTAAAATGAAGTCTCATAATTACAAAACCAAAAAAAAAATCTGTCTTCTTATCCAAGCATTCTTGGTTAACAATTTTAATTTCTGCCCGACAATCCTATTGTGATGTGCTCATCGAATATCAAGACAAACTACTTAATTGCTTAGTTGGTTTGCAATTTGTGGGGACAATTAATTTCAACAACTATTTTAATTTTTTTTAAAACTACAATGAAAAGCTGACAAATGCACCTTGCTTTCAGAATCCATTTAAAAGTAAATTCCTGCCTCACCAATGCTATTTATGGAAAACAGTCCCAAAGTGAGATCATCCTTCCAGCTTCAGTTTCTACATGAATCGTTCGATTCAGGAAAGCTTCACAGCAAATACTAAAGTTAAATAGGTATGCAGTTTGTTCACTACAATTAAGAGCAATTCTAATTCAGTTATTTCTGTGTACCTATAATTGTACAACTCACTAATGCTTTTCTATTGTATAGACTGGCACCAAGTCAGGCTACGAGTACATAAACTTTTCATATGCAAAGGTGGGGGTGGGGAAGAAATGGGAGTTGGGGGAGAATAAATTCAGAACAATCACTGTCAGGGGAGAAAAAAATGTTTTCAGTTTGTTCAAAGAAAATGTCCATTGCAATTTCAGTTGATTATTTCACAAAGACCAAAGCACATCCATACCTCATTAGGTATAAGTAGCAGTTTCAGGAATTGTTGGAAGAGGAGTTATACGATGGTAACTATGAAGTTGCCCGGATGTGCGTCGTGATACAATCCACATGAGCTTTTTGCTACTAGGTCTGGAACACCTAGATGATGAATACTCTGCTAAACATTCTGCAACACGATCTCGCCAATGGAACAAATCATGGTCACTGATCTATGGGAAACAGAAAATACTTGAGTTAGATGTACAGCTATACAATGAAATCTCTGTACCAAAGTCTTTTAATCGATTGACATTGAAAATAACTTAGTCAAATTAATTTGACAATAATGGAATCAGTAGTGTAATCCTTAAAGTAATTATAAAAATGAGTGCTGGGGAGGCTGTTGTAGCACACTTGTGGAGTCCCTGACTCTGGGACAGGAGACCCATGGACAAGTCCAATCTGCTCCAGACCTACATAACACTATCTCTGAGCAGGTTGATTAAAAATATCCAAAAGTAAGTGCTGACCAGGCAACGTGGAAATTCAAAGGGGCAAATACAGAAGGACTTCTGGGTGGGCAAGAAAGGCTAACAGGATTTGCAAGATATCAGCTTTAATGGTTAAAATTCGTACTAGACAAGAAGACAACCCATTTCAAAGCCAAGATACAAATAAACGTGGGATGAAATTTGTAAACTGTAATTCATAACAGAGATGGCTACAGATTGTTTGCTTTATACCTAACAATAAATTGCAATTACATAGCACCTTTCATATATTAAAGTAAGTATCCCAAAGCTCTTCACAGGAAGATAAACAAAGCTTGTCACAGAGTCATGAAATGAGATATCAGAATAGATGCCCAAACGTTTGACCATTTTAAGTACATCTCAAAGTGAATCTCAGAGGGGAGAAAGAGGGAGAGCACAAGAGAAAATCATTAGATGAAGGAATTCCAGAGTCTAGAGCATAGGCAGCCAGAGGTATTGTGAATGCTGAAAATTGGATATCGTTAAGACTAGAATTGGAAGAGTGCTTTAATTTCAGTGGATTGGTTGGCTGAAGGAGATTGCGGTGGTAGGGAACTTAAGAAACTTCAAAACCAGGTTCAGAATTTTAAAATTGAGGCACTGAAGGCTAGAAGATATTGTTAAATTTTCTAAAATCAGAAAAAGTACAAAACAGGATGTTTATTTCCCCATTTCATACTTTGGCCTGAGATGAATTTCAAGACCATCACCTGAACCCATGTTGATTTCCCACATTATTGTTCAATGAAAAGTATTGTTTTCCAAAACTCTCCTTAGAGGAAAAATATCCTGTTTAATTCTGTTACAGAATGCAGATAAAATGTTTAGAAAATGATTTTGTCAAACCACAAGTTCTTTGACATCACCCTAAAACAAGCACAAGGGCTCACAATGGACTTCTATGTAAATCCTTAACTCATTACTTTAGAAAGAGCTGTGTCAGCTATTATATTTTTAGTTACAAGGTAAACCTACAGCCAGGGTCAGCTGTTTAATGTAGCACAGTATCACTTACTTTGGAATGTTGCTGTAGACTCTCGATGGTCTCTGTTAATTCATGCAATTTCTGTGTTTGGACCTCGAGTGCAATGATTGACAGTGCCAATGTGGATCCCTGAAAAATATATTTTTAGTTTTGAAAAATCAAACATATCATTTTAAAGAAAATCGAAAACTTCTGTCTATACTTACTTTTGTTTTCGAGAATACAAAGCGACAATTACAAGCTTTAAGCTGGGATTCAAGTCGCTCAAGATTCAGCATCTTTTTCCTAAAAGGAAAGTCAATGTCTGAGAAGATTCTATTCTTTGAATTAGATGGCAGTTCCAACATAATTGTACAAATTTTGCTGCAATCAAGTAAATTCATTTTGTCACAACCTAATATAGCATGCAACATTCAAGAGAATTTTGGATATTATCAAAATTTGATTTAAATTACTCTTCATTTCATTTGCAAAATACTCAACCTACAAGGAAGTGCAAAACAGCCAAGCCTCTGCAAACTAAGTCATCATAAGCAGTTGTAAAAAACAAAAAAAAAGCCATCTTCGGGCTGGTCAGGATACATTACCCCTCTGGGAAAGTCTGACCATTCCACAATGGAAATTATAGAAATACATTAATCCTCTCTGCAACAACACTAATAAGGGCAAGACCTGTGTGGAGGGGAAATTGTATTCACGGTTATTGACTAATCCATGTTGCAGCAATGTTGGGATTTCAATATCCTAAATAACTTCTGCATTAAAGAAATTAATTCTATGCAACATTGTCGACAGCAGCAAGATATTTTCATAGCAAGTCTGTTGCGTAACCTATACAGTACAGCACTGACCAGAGGGCCCGAGGAGCTCGCAGAACTCACCACACTAGGTACAGGATACACATGCTTAAGTATTTGGTATAAAATTAAGAGAATAATAAATGTCCAGCATAAGAATAAACCACCTAAAGAGTTGCCAATATCAGGCGTTACTATTTCCTACATAAACCTTGTTCACACTAGACATACGTCATGTGTACCTCAAATTTAATTTGCAATCTAGACTACTGTCTTAATGCGATATTTCACTTAAGTAGCATAATAATACTTATAACTTGCACTTCCAGTCCAAGATGGCAGCAGACTAGAACACTCTAGCTGGAGCTCCTCTGCTCCACCCATTCTTTTTCCTTTTCAAATTTCTAACTTTAGACATGTTTGGAGGGGAATGGATGAGGCGACTCCCAGAGCATAGGCCAACACAGGCGAGTCCCAGACCAGGCCAGTGCGGGAGGAGAGTCCCATACCAGAGGCCAGGGCAGAATAGTGAGTCCTGGAGACTGGAGGCCAGTGCGAAGTGGTAAAACCCTTGTGGACTGGAAGCCTTGAGTTTAAGTCTGGCGTGGTCTGGAGGCTAGGTGTTGACACTGATGTAGGTGATGAGCACTGTAACTGGAGTACCTTTTTCTTCCTTTTTATTCTTATGCTGGTCTTTTATTTATTGTTCCTTCAATTTTGTATTAAATACTTAACTATCTGTAAACAGGTATCCTGTACCTAAGATAGCGCCATAAGCAGCGACACTGCATTCAAGTGCACGTGACAATTAAGCTACTTCTAAAATTCTAATTCTTACTGCAGATACCATAACAGACACCAGGTTGACAGATCTAGCACAAGGTAAATAAAATGACAACTAGATCAAAACAATACTGAAGTCATTCATACCTTTCAGATGAAGAACAATTCAGAATGAGTTTGTGATATAGTCGCAGAAAGTCCAAGACAGTTGGACCTCTCACCCTGCAGCGCAACTTTTCCAGTATAATATTCTCCATCCTCATCATATCTGAAATGGTGAATCTACACTGACTGATTCGAATCAGGTCACTGGCAAGTGGAATACTGTGCTCTTCTTCAGTTGCTTTCACAGCAAGGTAAAAGCAACACAGGCCAACACAGCATAAGTGTTTCGGCTGCACCTGCAACCAAAAAATATATGCGACTAATCAAGTGCATTTGTTTTAGCACAAAAATCAAAGCTAACACTCTGGTTAGCAGCATGGGAGTATTACCCTTTCATTAACATGTCATTCAGATGAGACATTAAAGCAAAGCCCAAATTGTCTACTCAGGTGGCCATAAAAAAATCCCATGACACTATTCTGAAGAAAAACTGGAGAGTGATTCCTGACATCCTGACCAATATCTATCCTTTCAATCAATGACAACCAAGTTAGCTGGTCATTACTCATCATATTGAATTGATAGCGTTATCTCTTTCTCCATATGCTGCCAGACTGGCCGAGTTACTCTATTTTCTCTTTCTACTTCAAAGCTCCAGCATCCACAGTATAGTTAAATAAATGCAAGTATTTTTTTCCTTCTTGTTCAAAAAGGAGTGTTTGCACCATGTTTAACTTAAATCTCTACAAATAGGATATTTAACTTTTGAATTTCATTTATAATATGTCCCAAGTTATAAGGATCATCTGTAGTTTACCTAAAATTGTCACTATTTTGCATTAAACTTTTAAATTCAGAGCTACGTCGAACACATGAAACAAGGGAGGCATTTTAATACAGCCCAGAATAACAAACCATACCTCCAACTGTCTGCATTTCATCAAAAGGGCCCATATTTTTTGGTAATCTTTTTAAGATCTAGGAACTTATGTATAGTGTTAAATCTGTTGTGTTAAAAATCTTGTGCAATAACAAGTCATTCCTGCCAGTATCGCAAATTCTCTCATCCCAATTTGTTGGTAACATCTTCATTAACACGACCCTCTGATGAAACATAGGATACAAGAATACAATATTTGCTGCCCAGACAAGCAGAATCATATGCAGTTAGGTCAGGCATTTCCAAAAAAATTGCATGTACCTCCAAAAAGAAATGCATATTTTGTTACTACATGTATCTATTAGTATGAAGTTGAATTGATAAACACAATCTGCAATTTAGTCTTAACTGCAGGTTGTACTCACGATGTCAATGGAATATAATTCAATGTTCCCAAGATAGAGTCGCCAGCAAGCTCAAACTGAACTCTAATTTTGTTTCCGAACTGCATTAATTAAGAGCAGGAATTTAATAGGAAACAATACATTGAACCCACAGAGCGAATGAGATAAGCTTTTTCATCCATTAATATGTGAAGAGGGATTAACAGTCCTATCGGAATGATCATTGAATGTTTTCTTCATGCATGAGGTGAAGCAATACAACTTAATTGTCTCACCTTCATCAACCCTAGAAATCTATCAAGCAAACTAACAGCCAGGACAAATGCATCAGTACTAAACCCAAAGAATTGGGACAGACTGAGGAGATCCTTGACTTCAAACTCTCTCAGTCGCACAGTCATCCGAATTCCATTCTCATGTGCTGATTCAATGACTTTCAAACCACTTATCCTTGGCTGATATTTTGGTTCCTGTTCTAGTTGTACATTTAGCTGGTTCACAAGTGTCAGGATTTTACTGCTTGCACCTTGAGTTTCAATTCCAATCATCTGAAACAAAAGGAAATAAAAAGGCATGATACTTAGGCTCTCAATATCTCTCAACCTACAAATGAGCACAACAATAAGTGACAAACAATAAGTTGCAATTCCAAGCCAAAATGAAACCGGATGTACAAGAATTTGTCCCTCCTTGACAATTTGGTTCATCTTAAAATTTAAATACATGATAGTTACATATTCACCTGTTCTCCAAGAGCAGAAACTCTTAGAAAGAGTCAACTTCTTTCTGTTGCACAAATTGCCATTCATCGGTTCAAAGTTGTCTCCAAAGACTCAGACAGATGTCATATATTTTGCTATAAATTCTGTGTCTTATGATCCTGTTCCACAGCTCCCTGATGAAGGAGCAGCGCTCCAAAAGTTACTACTTCCAAACAAACCTGTTGGACTATAACCTTGTGTTGTTAGATTTTTAACTTTGTCCACCCCAGTCTGACACTGGCACCTCCAAGTCATTTATTTTATTGACCTATTTGTCCCATTTGAAGTCTTCATAGAACATAGAACATTACAGCGCAATACAGGCCCTTCGGCCCTCAATGTTGCACCGACCTGTCATACTAATCTGAAGCCCATCTAACCTACACTATTCCATGTACGTCCATACGCTTGTCCAATGACAACTTAAATGTACTTAAAGTTGGCTAATCTACTACCATTGCAGGCAAAGCATTCCATATCTTTACTACTCTGAGTAAAGAAACTACCTCTGACATCTGTCCTATATCTATCACCCCTCAATTTAAAGCAATGCCCCCTTGTGCTCACCATCACCATACTTGGAAAAAGGCTCTCCCTGTCCACCCTATCTAACCCTCTGATTATCTTATATGTATGCCTTCTTAACAACCCTGTCAACCTGGGTGGCAACTTTCAAAGATGGACACCGAGATCTCTCTGCTCATCTACACTGCCAAGAATCTTACCATTACTTTGCATTCCGGTTACTCTGACCACCTGTCCGCATTAAACTCCATTTGCCACCTCTCAGCCCAGCTCTGCAGCTTATCTATGTCTCTCTGTAACCTACAACATCCTTCGTCACTATCCACAACTCCACCGACCTTAGTGTCGTCTGCAAATTTATTAACCCACCCTTCTACGCCCTCATCCAGGTCATTTATAAAAACGACGAACAGCAGTAGACCCAACACCGACACTTGCGATACACCACAAGTAACTGGACTCCAGGATGAACATTTCCCATCAACCACCACCCTCTGTCTTCTTTCAGTAAGACAAATCCACATAAGATGTTCCTTAAATGCAAAAAAGATGTTTTCCCTACCTCAACAGATTCTAAATGTTCCTTAGCAACACAATGAGACCAAGAACATCATACATGGGAGAAATCCAAAGACAAAGTTATATTCCTACTGTAAATCTTTTCCCTGACCCCACAACCTAATTTTATGATCCAAATGATGTAGGGACATTTTGCAATCCAGGTGACTGCATTTCAGAACAGCAAGGTGCACCTGCAACAAATGTACATCTTAAAAATCGAAAGAGTTTTCAAGCCAGTAAATAAAGTTTCTCTCCTCTTCATATTACAGATGGTAAAAGAACTATTATCTCAATGCAAGAAAAAGAATTTAGACAATGATGAATGTCTAGACAGTTGCTGAAGGCATGGCCACGTGACAGAAGTCCACTGCTAAGCAGTAACACAAATACATATTCAGACAGTTCTAATGGTAAATTACATTACATTACATTTATTCTTAATCACACACACACACTTGCACAACAAGCATATTAAATCAAAACTGAGAACTGCAGATGTTGTAAATCAGAGGAAAAAACAAATTGCTGCAAAAGCTCAGCAGGTCTGGCAGCATCTGGTTTTGGGTTGAGTGACCTTTACTCAGAACTGGCATATTAAGTCTGCCAGGTCAGACCAGATCAGACATTAAAGCAATTCAGATTTCTTTTCCCTCTATAGTTTTGTCATTAACGTATTCTATCTGAACAGCTTTAAAGAACTGATGAAAATAAAGATAGTTAAAATACACTATAGCCACCTGATTACAAAAGAAAGATGAGTTCACATTTTGGTCCTAATCTACATTAGAAGTCTTTATTGATAGTTCTGCAAAGTTATATATCCACTCGAAGTATTTATCTGACCTTTCCTTCCACAGATGTTTGTATATTTGTAGCACAGTATATTCCAGCATTTGCAGCACCCCAGGTTACTTGGCCAACACTCTAGCCAGGTCAGTCAGAAAACATTCCTTTTCCTCTGATGCTTTTCCAGCTCCACCCTGGCTTTCCAGCATCTGCAGTCCTCACTATCTCCCAGTTACAAAACATTGCCTGCTTAGTTATCAAACAGAAACTGCTGGAAAAACTCAGCAAGTCGGGCACCATCTAAGGCGAGAAATCCAGTGATTCTTCTTCAGAACAGAATCAGGAGGACCTACTAGATTCATTACTGTCCTTTAGGGAGGAAAATCTGACATCCTCACATGGTCTAGCCCACGTCACTTGATTTTTTTTAAGTGCCCTCTGTAATGGCCAAGCAAGTCATTCATTTCCAGGGCAATTAGGAATGGGAAACTGGGACTGACCTTGCCAGTGACGCCTCATCCCATGAAGGCTGAGCGTACTGAATGGAACACAAGCAAAAGGGACTGCTGCAAAGACTGAAATTTCTGGTGAGCGCACTCCTTTCCTCAGCTCGGAGGTTCACCCACCGCCCGTTCAGAGTGACCCCATCTCTCCCCGAGAAGGGGCCGATACCCGGCCAGACCTTCAACGCTCAGCACTCTCGAATAAAACATGTTCGGACTTGTCCTGTTACCACCTGCAAACCGGAGCAACCATTCGCTTATCAGGCCCCACCGCTTCGATCTGACAGTGTGCCAGTCTCTAGCGGGATCAGCAGACCACGATCGGCTCAGCAGTGGCGCTGAGAGTTTCATTGAGATTAAAATGTAATCAGCAGTTACATTGTAACCCAGAGAAACTGCAGCGCTGTGCAAAACACACAGCAAACTGAATCTCCATAGCAATCAAAAGTTACAAATAGTAACGCTCAGACATAACACGATATTAAATATAAAAAGTAACCTAAATAATGTGAGCATGTTATAAGCACAATAGTCAACAAATCTATTTCTCACACACACGCACAAAACAGAATTTACTGAAGAAATTCAGATTTGTGGAGAGACACTTAAATATTTGGAGACCCTTCTTCCGAACCCTCCCTCCTCTCTTTTTCTGTAAAGCATTTAACACATGAGATCAACTTTACTCAATTTATTCTTTGTTGAAATTCACTTTTAATAGACTAAATTACCTTTCTTCCCTTCACTTAGTTCTCCAACTCTCAGAAGTCCCGGTATAATCGTCTTCTTTTAAAGGCACGCTCATACCCCGCCCGCCTGCCAAATAGTTACTTCTGAATTGCTCAGCCCACGCTTTCTTCATTTCCCATTTGTCAGCACCGAAGTCCATCAAATCGCCCTTCACCTCTTCTTGTCCATTTTCAGCCCTGCAAGACTGTCACTGGAGCGATTAAAAAAAAAGGCAGAAACTAAATGGCAGGCTGGGTGAAGCGTTCAAGTTCAGTATTTTCGATGGGGCTACCGTCACAATACAATCTTAGTTTTGATACAGCACCAAAAGCTCATTTTCTGCGCAATGATTTAACCGCTTTGCACCGTTAAAGTTCAGAGTTTTGAAAGCAATGAATTACAATAATAAAAACCCCGTGCGCCCACAGTTTGCTTCCAACCGGCTCAATCTTGTCTAGAAAAAGTTTGTTTTTAAAAATTGTTATATTTTTATACGTGCTCTGTAATAATGTTCATCAAACTCCTTTGTAAAACCGAGCCAAATAATTAAAAAGCATTCATATAATTGATGTTGCTCTTGTATTCAGGAATATTTAGAGCAAGTAAAAATACTACGAATGTTAGAAATATAAAATAAAAATACGATGCTCGAGAAACTGAGCAGGCCCTGGCAGCATCTGTGGAGAGAGAAACAACATTCCGAACAGAGTTCCGAAATAGGGTTACCAAACTCAAAACTTTAACTCTGATTTCTCACCACAGATGCTGCCACACCTCTGCTGAGTTTCTCCAGCAATTTCTATTTTTGTTTCAGACTGTCAACATCTGCAGTTCTTTATTTTAGCGAGAAACAAAGTTAATGAATTGAGTCATACATGGAGTCATAGAGATGTACAGTACAGAAACAGACCCTTCCGTCCAGATGATCCATACTGACCAGATATCCTAAATTAATCTCGTCCCATTTGCCAGCATTTGGCCCATATCCCTCTAAATCATTCCTATTCATATACCCATCCAGATGCCTTTTAAATGTTGTAATTGTACCAGCCTCCACCACTTGCTCTGACAATGCATTCCTTACACCACCATCCTCTGCATAAAAAAGCTGCTCCTTAAATCCCTTTTAAATCTTTCCTGTCACCTTAAATCTTCCACCTTGGGAAAAGGACCTTAGCTATTCACCCTATCCATGCCTCTCATGAGTTTCTAAACCTCCATAAGGTCTCCCCTCAGCCTCCAATGCTCCAGGGAAAATTGCCCCTATCTATTCAGCCTATCCCTATCGCTCAAATCCTCCAACCTGGGCAAAATCCTTGTAAATCTTTTCTGAAACCTTTCAAGTTTAACAACATCTTTCCCATAGCAGGGAGACCAGAATTGAATGCAGTGTTCCAAAACTGGTCTAGCCAATATCCTGTACAAGTGCAACATGACATCCCAATTCCTATACTCATGACTCTTCATCAGAACTGAAAACTTCAAACTCTTCCAAAGAGTCATATTAAACTGGAAACACTAGCTCTGTTCCTCTCGGCGTAGGTGCTGACAGATCTGCTAAGTTTTTTGAGCACTTTCTGTTCATATTTTTAGAACAATGCTCCCCTTCTGTGAATCAGATCTTAGCTCTTATCACCACAAGATTATTTTCATCTGCATACAGCTCACCAATTTTAATTGCAATCATTCATAAGCATCCACTGTAACCCTAATTTACACCTTTCCTCTTATGATGAGACCATCTAATCCTTCACTATTTCCTACTCTACTACTCTCCCAATATTCTTAGTAACCCTCTCTCTTATTACTTCCTATTTCACAGATCCTCACCAAGTTAGTTTAAGTTATCCCCCATAGTACAACAACTGAAGGAAATAAATTCTGGCTCTGTTTAGGTGCAAACCATTTCTCTCACAGTTCCACCTCCCCAAGAATTTATCCCAATACTGCAAGAATTCACAATCCTCCCTCCAGCATAAATCTCCAGCCATGCATTCATTGGGTCTATTTCCTAATTCTATACTAACTTGCATGTGATACCAGGAGCAATCTGAAGATTACTACTTTTGCTATGCTGATTGCTAATTTCCTATCTAATCTTTACAATCTGACTACAGGTATTCTCAAATGGAGTAAGGTAACTGTTTTGAGTACAAGAACCTCACAGTATATGATGTCCCATTACTGCCAAAGACAGAATCTATTTGACTAGAAGGAAGGAACACATGGTATACAATTATATTGCGGTGTGTAGTCTATCAGCCTCAACCCATAGGAATGAAGAAGAGAGGAAATTTGTAACTAAATTACAGAGAATTGCAAGAATTATAGAATTATAATGGAATCTCTAATTATCTGAATATAGATTGGGATAGTAATAGTGTGAAGTGCAGAGAGAATGTGTACAAGAAATTTTCTACAACAGTTTGTTTCCATTACAATGAGAAAGATGGCACAAACCAGTATGTGAGAATGAGGTGGGCCGAGGGGATCAAGTAGGGTGACTTTTCAGGGACAGTGATCCTTGTAGATATTTTTATTAAACCTGTACAGAAATGTTGTCATACATCATTGTTCCACATGGGTCTAGAAGCCAGGTGTCCTGACCCAGAGGCAGGGACACTGCAGCTGCACCATAAGTGTCCTTCAGGCTTAGGTTGGCTATGCTAAAGGACAAGGATCAATAAAAGTAAGTGTAAGGTAATAGCAGCGTAGTCTCAGAGGACTACTCTCTCAATTTAACCTGAGGGTCACCGCACTGCAGGCGAAGAGTGAGAAAGTGAGAGCTTCATCGTAAAATCAGCTAGTGCAGAAAGCGAATCCTTACTGTTGATAACACTTTACATCGCAAACCAGCTGTCCAACTAACTGAGATAACAATTGAAAAGAATTGCTGAAAATAGAAAAAATTAAATTATACAGTGTATGACAATAGAAGATAGATGGGTTCACATTTTGGTCCTAATCCCTATCTGGAGACTTGTTATAGAGTCATAGAGTCATAGAGATAGACTGCATGGAAACAGACCTTTCGGTCCAACTCGTCCATGCTGACCAGACATCCCAACCCAATCTAGCTCCATTTGCCAGCACTTGGTTCATATCCCACCAAACCTTCCTATTTATATACCCACCCAGATGTCTTTTAAATGATGTAATTGTTCCAGCCTCCACCACTTCCTCTGGCAACTTATTCCATACATGCAGCACCCTCTGCATGAAAAGGTTGCCCCTTAGGTCCCTTTTATATCTTCCCCCTCTCACCCTGAACCTATGCTCTCTAGTTCTGGACTCCCCAGTTCCTTGAGGCTGGAATCGAACCTGGGTCTCTGGTGTTATGAGGCAGCAGTGCTACCCACTGAGCCACCATGCCATCCATTTGCCACTCCTCAGCCCATTGGCCCATCTGATCAAGATCCCATTGTAATATGAGGGAACTTCTTCAATGTCCACTACATCTCCAATTTTAGTGTCATCTGTAAACATACTAACTATACCTCCTATGCTCACATTAAATCATTTATATTTAAGTGTACATCTCTATGACTCCATGTATGACTCAATTCATTAACTTTGTTTCTCGCTAAAATAAAGAACTGCAGATGTTGACAGTCTGAAACAAAAATAGAAATTGCTGGAGAAACTCAGCAGAGGTGTGGCAGCATCTGTGGTGAGAAATCAGAGTTAAAGTTTTGAGTTTGGTAACCCTATTTCGGAACTCTGTTTGGAATGTTGTTTCTCTCTCCACAGATGCTGCCAGGGCCTGCTCAGTTTCTCGAGCATCGTGTTTTTATTTTATATTTCTAACATTCGCAGTATTTTTACTTGCTCCTTCAGTCTGATGCTGTGCACTTGAGTCCTAGTCTCTCCAATTAATGGAAACATCTTCTCCAAGTCCACACTATCCAGGCTTGTCAGTATTCTGTAAGTTGCAAGAGACCCCCCCTCATCCTTCTCAACTGCACTGAGTACAAACCCAGTGTACTCAACTGCTCTTCATCTGAGAAGCCCTTTATCCCCAGGATTATTCTTGTGATACCCCTCTGGACCACCTTCAATGCCAAAATATCCTTCCTTAGATACCAAGCACAAAACTGTTCACCATATTACAAATACAGTCTTACCAGAACTTCAAACAGCATCAGCAGAACATTTCTGCTCTTATATTCTAACCCTCTCAAAATGAATGCTAATGCTGCATTTATCTTCCTAGCTGTCAACTAAACTGCATGTTAACCTTAAAAGAATCTTGAACTAGGGCTCCAAATCTCTTTGTGCTCCAGATTTCCAAAACCTTTCCCCATTTAGATAATAGTCTATGCCTCTTCTTCCTACCAGATATAGCTGGGCAAATTTCCAGATTAGTGAGTGGTTGCCAGTGTTGTAACTGTGCTGGAATGGCCTGGCTGTTCCATAATATATAAAATTATAAAATAAATGAGTATATGTACAATGATAATGAAAAACAAAACACAGTGGCTCAGTGGTTAGCACTGCTGCCTCACAGCACCAGAGTCTCAGATTCGATTCCAGCATCAGGTGACTGTCTGTGTGGAGTTTACACATTCTCCGGGTGCTCCGGTTTCCTCCCACAGTCCAAAGATGTGCAGGTCAGGTGAATTTGGCCATGCCAAATTGCCCATAGTGTTAGGTGCATTAGTCAGAGGGAAACAAGTCTGGGTGGGTTACTCTTCGGAGGGTCGATGTGGACTGGTTGGGCCGAAGGGCCTGTTTCCACACTGTAGGGAATCTAATTTTTGTAGGTAATCTAATAGAACACAAACAATATCATATTATGCAGAATGACACCATATTTTATAAATATTTTATATATCATTATTTTGTTTTTATTTTATTATTTTTTAAGGTACAATGAATTTTCAAATGCCTGTATTTCAGGTTCCTAGTGTTTACTCCTTTCTTTGTAAAGCAATCGACCCATTTTTATTTTGAAATGTATCCATTCTCCAGTATCTGTTTTAAAACTGCAATATCAGTCCTAAAAAATCGCACAACAACCAGGTTATAGTCGAACAGGTTTATTTGGAGGCACTAGCTTTCAAAGCACTTCTTCTTCATCAGATGGTTGTCAAGCAGGATCATAAGATACAAAATTTATAGCAAAAGATTACAGTGTTATGCAGCTGAAATGATATATTGAACAAATTTAGATTAGGTCTTTCATCTTTTAGAATGTGTTTGCTGGTTTCGGTTCTTTTAATATGTAAATCCCAGAACTTCTTTCAAGTCACATTCTCAAGATAACTTAAGGTTTTATATTAAAAAAGTGACACTTCAGCTCAGACAATGCATTAAAGATGTGAGGTTAAAATCTGTCTATATCCCAATTTTTATGTCAGACTGGTTCTATGTTTAAAGTGGAATTTACAAAATATTACATGGATTGACTGCCTGTACATTATGCATTTTTTGAGCAAAGTATCCACAAATATAATTCTGCAAATATAAATTCACCCCATAAAATTACATGTGTGTGCATGCAGGAGAGAGGGAAAATGAGAGAGTGAATGTGTGAATGTGAGTGTATTTGAGAGAGTGTGTGCTTGCCTGTTTGCAAGCTTGGTAAAGTATGTGATGGGGTATAAGGCTGTAGAGGGTGTGTGAGTGGGTATGAGCGTGGGGGATTTATGTATGTGCATATGAGCAGTTAGGGACTTTCGGCCTCAGGCCTTTGGGTCACTCCAAGGTGGACTTCAGGACAGGCAACAATGCAAAGTGGCTGAGCGGAGGCTGATAGCCAAATTCGGTACCGATGAGGACGGCCTCAACCAGGACCGTGGGTTCATGTCACGCTACAGGTGACCCAACTGCACTACACACAGACACACAGACACACAGACACACACACACACACTACAGGCTTATACCTCAGTACATTCACAAACATATTTTACCAAGCTTGTACACAGTCAAGCATACACTGTCTCACATGCACTCACATTCACATACACACACACTCACATGCACACACTCACACTCTCTCTCTCTCTTTCCTGCATGCATAGACACATATAAGTGTCTATGCATGCTCACACTCACACACACATTCACATTCACACATTATGGTGTGAATTTATATTTGCGGAATTATATTTGCAAATACATTCTATTTTGCTCAAAAATGCATAATGTGCAGGCAGTCAATCCATGTAATATTTTGTAAATTCCACTTTAAAAATAGAGCCAATCTGACTCAAGATCGGGATACAGACAGACTTTAACCTCACACTGTAATGTTAAAAGATTAAATTGGAATATCTCTCTAGACAATAACGTAATATTAAAGAGTTGAACTGCACTAACTGAACATTCTGGAAGTGGGTGAGGACGACAGTCAGGCAAGATTGCGAATGACCCCCATTCCAATTAGACAGTCGTTTGCTATTACCCCCCTACTATTATCAAATTAAGCTTCATTCAATCTCTTCAATTCAGAAATGCTTTCTAGTCATCCACTGAAGCTAGGTATGTCACACCCACATTGTCTTGGGGAATCACTGAGTCAGGAAATCATCTGCATAATGATTCCCCAGGATTAGGGCAATTACATTTGCATTATCTCTGAGGTTGATCTCATTTTACCATTGTACCAGGAGTAATATGTGACTGTGAGTGAATGGCTGGGGTTGTCTTGAGTGGCATGTGACTGTGGGGAGTGGCCAAAGTATCTGTGAGCATTACCAGTTGACTGATACAAAGGGGATGTGTTTTCTTTATTCAGAGCCTCTTTGACTCAACTTCCCACACCTGCAAAGAGGGTCAAACGGGTCACCTAGCTTGTACAGGCTTCAATAAACTGTAACTGTTTGCAGAATGTGCAAATTGCATCTTGTGCATGAAACTCTGGAAAAGAAACTAACAACACCATTACTGCATTGTTTGAGCTGAGATGGTACCTTTTGTTATAAAACCTTAAGTTATCTTGAGAATGTGACTTAAAAGAAGTTCTGAGATGTACATATTAAAGAACCAAAACCAGCAAACCCATTCTAAAAGATGAAAGACTTAACCTAGGTTTTCATCAGGAATTTATCATTTTCAATTTATCATTTCAAATGCATGACACTGTAATCTTTTGCTATAAATTCTGTGTCGTATGATCTTGCTTCACAACCACCTGATGAAGAGCAGCACTTCGAAAGCTAGTGCTTACAAATAAACTTATTGGACAAAAACTTGATGTTGTGTGATTTTTAACTTTGTCCAGCCCAGACCAACACCAGTTCCTCCAAATCATGAATATCAATCCTCACTCCTTTCTCATTCACGCATTTTGCTAAATGTATAATATCCCACAGTAACGTATTAGTGGTGGAGCACTCAATCCCATTTTAGAATTTCTTCCAATATTTTAGCAAATAAAATGTCATATCTACCAACTCAATAAGAGAGAGAGTTTCTGATCTTCTGATCTTTAAAGCTTTCCAAGCTAAAGGACAACGCTGACCTCATTCTCCCAGAAGAAAAGTGTAAATCCTACCACATTTGAGAACCCATCACATAAGAAGTATTGTCTGAATGATATCTTCCACCTATGGATTTCTCATCGTTGTACTCAACTCTAAAAGCTTCTCAACTAAAACTATACCTGGTCTCATTTAGAGGTCCAGACAATTCAACTGTCCAAAAGGATTTTGCAATTTCTCTATCTCAGTTTTAGAAGCCCCTGCACCTTTTGTTGAAATTTTACTTTGACTGTCTGCAATGGGGCTAACGTTTCCTCCACCCTCCTCCCTGACCTATCACCTTCATCCCCTCCCCCACTCACCTATTGTATTCTATGCTACTTTCTCCCCATCCCCACCCTCCTCTCATTTATCTCTCCACCCTTCAGGCACTCTGCCTGTATTCCTGATGAAAGGCTTTTGCCCAAAACGTCAGTTTTACTGCTCCTCAGATGCTGCCTGAACTGCTGTGCTTTTCCAGCACCTCTAATCCACAATAGCGTTTTCTAAGTGAGATTGCTGATGCAAAGCAATGCTCAATCCATTCTGCCTGATTACCAATTCAATGTACTTAAAAACCTAAAATCATGACTTCTACTTTGAATTTTGATTTAAGTGTATTCACTGCTCCCACCTTGCAGAAAGTCACCCATGTACATCATAAAGATACCTGAAAGGTGCTGTTGGGCTGGAATGCATTTTCTCGCCCTCAAGGACTACAGTATGTTGATTTTGTTCCCTTCCTCTTTTACTACCTTTCCTCCATTTTTTGTCATGATTGCTCTGCTCTTGGTGGGCAGTGTTTGTAATTCATTTGTTTAAGTAGTTAAACAGGTGATTCAGTGTTGGATTTTAGAAAAGCAAAATAAATAAATCTGTCTTTTTTGGAGAGCTGGGCACCATGGGGTTTGGGTGCATTATTTCCCCTTTAATACTGTTTGATTTCTTTTCTTCCATTGTTTTCCCCATCTTTTGCTTTTGTTATTGCTAGATTAGGTTAGAATCCCTACAGTATGGAAACAGGCACTTTGGCCCAACAAGTAATAGGGTGGTTGTTATGGGGGACTTTAACTTTCCTGATATTGATTGGGAAAGCTATAGCTCAAGTTCGTTAGATGGGTCAGTGTTTGTCTAATGTGTGCAGGAGGGTTTCCTGACACAATATGTAGATAGGCCAACAAGAGGTGAGGCCATACTGGATTTGGTTCTGGGTAACGAACCAGGCCAGGTGTTAGAATTAGAGGTAAGTGAGCACTTTGGGGATAGTGACCATAATTCGGTGATTTTTACACTCGTGATGGAGAGGGATAAGTGTGTACTACAGGGCAAGAATTATAGCTGGGGTAAGGGAAATTATGATGCGGTGAGGCATGACTTAGGATGTGTGGCTTAAAGCGCAGCAGGTCAGGCAGCATCCAGGGAACAGGAGAATCGACGTTTCGGGCATAAGCCCTTCTTCAGAAGAAGGGCTTATGCCCGAAACATCGATTCTCCTGTTCCCTGGATGCTGCCTGACCTGCTGTGCTTTTCCAGCAACACCTTTTCAGCAGTATTTGATGGTAAATCCACATCTGGCATATGGGAATCTTTTATAGGCCATTTGATTAGAGTTCAGGACCACCATGTTCTTGTGAAAATAGGGTCAAGAATAGCAAGATTTGGGAACCTTGGATGACAGGAAAAGTTCAGAGCTTAGTCAAAAAGGAAAAAGCAGCATACTTAAAATTTAGGAAACTGATGACAGACGGAACCCTCAAAGAATACAAAGCTAGCTGAAAAGAATTCAAAGTAGTAATTAGGAGGCTAAAAGGGCCACGGAATATCTCTGGCAACAGATTAAGAAAAATCCCAAGGCATTTTATACATATGTAAGGAGCAAGAGGTTGGCTGTGGAAAGGATACGCCCACTCAAGGATAAAGCAGGGAACTTATGTGTGGAACCAGACGAAGTAGATGAAGTCCTTAAGAAATATCTTATATCAGTATTCACAAAGGAGAAGGACATGGTGGATGGTGAGTCTTGGGAGGGCTATGTGGATATTCTAGGGCATATCAATATAAAAGAGGAAGAGATGTTGGGTGTTTTGAAAAGTCTTAAGGTAGACACATCCCCAAGACTTGAAGGAATTTGTCCTAGATTGCTGAGGGAGGCAGGTGAGGAAACTACTGGACAAGATTCTGAGGGATAGTACTGACTCAGATTTGGAAAAGTATGGATCGCTTAGTGATAGATGGCATGGCTTTGTGTAGGGAAGGTCGTGCCTCACAAACTTTATTTGGAGTTTTTTGAGGAAGTGACAAAAATGACTGATGAGGGCAGGGCAGTAGATGTTGTCTATACAGACTTTAGTAAGATGTATTACAAAGTCCCTTATGACAATTTAATACAAAAGATGAAGTCACGTGGGATCCACAGTAAGATGGATACAGAAGCTTAGTAATACAAGACAGAGAATATTGGTAGAAGGGTTTTTCTTTGACTGAAGATTTGTGACTCGTGGTGTTCCACAGAGATCAGTGTTGTTACCTGTTATTTGTAATATATATAAATAGTTTGGAGCAGAACGTAGGTGGCCTGATTAGTAAGCTTGTGGACGACACTAAGTTTGAGGAAGCTGTGAACAGTGAGGAGGATTGTCAGTGGATACAGCAGGGTATAAATAGTGTAGTGATTGTAATGAGGTTAGCCGGTAAACATCATAGAATAGGAGTTCCCTGATTGGGGCTATTGAGCTGGTTCAGGTAGGGAATCCTGGCTGACAGATATAAACAAAGAGTGCCAGAGGTGCTAGTCACTCTAAGAGTTCTCTCTGAGGAAACAGAGTGGTATCAAGTGCTATGCATGTGTAAATGAAGGGTGATTTGATGACAGGATACTTGCTTCTGTGGAGTTATTTCAGTTAGGTTGGAGCCTTGGGTGGAGAAGTGACAGATGGAGTTTAATCTGGAAAAACATAAAGTAATGCATTTTGGAAGATCGAATACACAAGGGAAGTATGCAATAAATGGCAAGACCATTAGAAGCATTCACAAACAGAAGGATCTAGCTGTACAGGTCTACAGTGCCTTGAAAGTGGGAACCTACGTGGATAAAATGATCAAGAAGTTATATTGCATGCCTGCCTTTACTATTTGGGGGATAGAGCATTAAAGTTGGCAAGTCATATTCTAACTGTATAGAACTTTATTTTGGCCACGTTTGGAATATTTTGTGCAGTTTTGGTCGCCATACTATAGGAAGGATGTGGTGGCACTGGAACGGGTGCAGAGGAGGTTTACCAGGATGTTGCCTGGTATGGTAGAAAGATCGTATGAGGAAAGGCTGAGGCACTTGGGGTTGTTTTCATTGGAGAAAAGAAGGTTTAGGGGTGACTTGATAGAGGCGTACAAGATGATTAGGGTTTTAGATAGGGTCGACAGTGAGAATCTTTTTCCACGTATTGAGTCATAGCTTTAAATTAAGGGGAGGTAGGTATAGGACAGATGTTAGGGGTAGGTTCTTTACTCAGCGAGTCGTGAGTTCGTGGAATGCCCTGCCAGTAGCAGTGGTGGACTCTCCCTCATTATGGGCATTTAAGTGGGCATTGGATAGGCATATGGAGGATAGTGGGCTAGTGTAGGTTAGGTGGGCTTGGATCGGCGCAACATCGAGAGCCGAAGGGCCTGTACTGCGCTGTATTCTTCTATGTTCTATGTCCTATGTAAGTGCACACTGACCCTCCGAAGAGTAACCCACCAGACCCATTTCCCTACCCTACGTTTACCTCTGATTAATGTACCTAACACTATGAGTGATTTAGCATGGCCAATTCACTTGACGTGCACATCTTTCGATTGTGGGAGGAACCTGAACACCCAAAGGAAACTCACGCAGACACGGGGAAAATGTGCAAACTTACACTGCCCCTGATAGGTAGTGTCTTTTAATCGGGTGAATTAATAACTTGGTGGTGTGTAACTAAGATTAAATATCTGGATGTTTTGCCCCTGGTTGGCCATGTTTGTTGCAATTTAATAACTGTATTAATTTGGCGGTCAGTTTCTAAACAAAGTCAATCTGAGTTTTTCTACAATAAGGTATTGGCTTCTGGATCAGGAGAGAATTCAGAATGAAAGAGCAGAAACTGGAACTTGTGCTGAACCTCTAATTTAACAAAAAACAGTTTCATGTCCGGGAATGTCTTCAGCTGCCTCATTCAGTATATGAGCACATGTCTGGTAAGCGTTCATCTAACCAGTACATTTAATCAGTTGTTACATTTTCCAGTGGCTTTCCATATTCTACTTATAATAGTCACATTTCTCAATTGACTAGCATCTTCAAAATAAATATTTGATTTTAGTACTCTGTTTGGTTCGTCATCTTTGGGATTGATGGCCTCACTGTGATCATCAGAACTGAATTGTCTTTTATCAGACAAATTGTTAATTGCTGCAGTCTCAATCTCATAGCTGTGCAACATATTGTTGTAATAAATATCCAGGGTTCCTCATTACTTTCTATAAGTCCTTTAGAATCTGCAAAGTTGTAATCCATACCAAATGACTTCAAAGAGTAAATCTGAGCAATTTTAGTGTCAGTGCTGTACAGTTATCATTTTTCTATCTTTTCCAATAGTCATTCCCAATCTTCTCCACTCTTTGACTCCTTCGCTTTTATAATAACATTTGTCTCCTGATTGAAACTGGTCTCCATTGACCTTATCTCATTATGTCTTAAATCTTGCTGACTCCTTTCTGAGACTTTGGTTTTAATAGAAGTCTTTTTGCCCGTGTGCAAACAGACAAATGCTGACACAAAAGGTAGAGTTAATTGTAGTTCCTTTCCAACCTGAGGGCTGATCATTTATGGCTTTGAGCTTGAGGATTATTACCGGAAACTGACATCACTATAGAATTTCTAACTGATATGGATTATATTCACCAAACATTTGTCGTGACTTGTCAGGATGGACATCCCATGTTTGTGTAGATGATGATTTACAGTTTGGCTGATATGTCTAAATTTTACGTGAACATATGAACTAGTTGCAGGATTAGGCCTCTTAGCCCCTTCAGCCTCCTTCACTTTTCAATGAGATTACAGTTGATTTAACTGTAACCCCAAATTCATGTTCCTTGACTAGCCCTGGTAACCTTTCACCACCAACTACACTCTGTTTAGTTGAAATCTATCTATCTTTGCCTTAAAAACATTCACAGACTCTGTTTCCATCACCTTTTCAGGAAGAGAGTTCCAAAGACTCTCAACCCGAACAGTGTACCTAATCGCCGTTTTCAATGGGTAATCCCTGATTCTTAAACATTGACCCTACATGGTGTATTGCCTGCCCAGTGCCAGGGTGCAGGACATCTCTGACCGGCTTGAAAGGGTATTGGAACGGGAGGGGGAGGATCCAGTTGTTGTGGTCCACATTGGAACAAACAACGTAGGCAAGGTGAGGATGGAGGAGCTGTTGGGAATTATCAAACACTAGGAGCAAAATTAAGGAACAGGTCCACAACAGTCATAATCTCCGAATTACTCCCGAGCCACGTGCAAATTGGCTAAGGGATAAGAAAATTAGGGAAGTAAACCCGTGGCTAAGGGAGTGGTGTGGGAAAGAGAGGTTTCATTTCATGGGGCATTGGCATGAGTTTTGGAACTGGGGCTGGGGGATTTGTACCAATGGGATGGTCTCCACCTGAACCAATCTCAAACCAGTGTTGTAGCGAAAAGGATAAATAAGGTGGTTACCAGGACTTTAAACTTATCATTCATGGTGAAGGGAAAGGGAAATCGACAGGAAGTATGATGATAAATAAGAAGGTAAGAAGCAGGTTAGCATGTGCGCAGGAACATTTAAGTTCAAGGCAGACTATGAAAGAGGTAAAAAGTAAGGGTAACTCAGGGGATATTATTAGAGATGCTGGAAATCATGAGGGCAAGAAAGCTAGCATAAAGGCACTTTACGCAAATGCTCATGGCATTCATAATAAGGTTGATGAGGTAACAGCACAAATAATTGGGAATGAATATTGTTTAATATCCATGACGGAGTTAAATATCCAGGGGTATCAGATTATTTGGAAGGACAGACAGGAAGGTAAGGGACGTGGTGTAGCTCTGATATTCAAGGACAACATCAGGGCAGTGCTGAGAGATGATACAGGTTTTATGGCAAATAAGGTTGAATCCATTTAGGTGGAAATTAGAAATTCTCAGAAGAAAAAGTCACTGATAGGTGTAGTCTATAGGCCACCAAATAATAACATCACATTGGGGTGGGCAATAAACAAAGCAATAACTAATGCTTGTGAAAATGGAACAGCAATTATCATGGTGGATTTTAATCTATATGTCGATTGATCAAACCAGCTTGGTCAGGGTAGCCTTGAGGAGGAGTTCATTGAGTGTATCCGTGGTAGTTTTCTTGAACAATATGTTATGGAACCGACGAGAGAGAAAGCTATCGTAGGCCTGGTCCTGTGTAATGAGTCAGGAATAATTAACGACCTCATAGTTAGAGATCCTCTTGGAAGGAGCGATCACAGTATGGTTGAATTTAGAATACAGTTGGAGGGTGTGATGAGAAAATCCAATACCAGGGTCCTGTGCTTAAACAAGGGAGACTACAATAGAATGAGGGAGGATTTGGCTAAAGTAGGCTGGCAAAAACGATTTTATGGTGGGACAGTTGGCGAGCAGTGGAGGACTTGAAAAACAATTTCTCAAGGTGCTTAGCAAAAAGGAAGAACTGTAAGAAAAGGCGTAATCGGCCATGGGTGTCGAAGGAAATAAGGGAGGCTATCAAATTGAAAGAGAGGGCATACAAAGTGGCCAAGACAGCATGAAACTAGAAGATTAGGAAAACTTTACAGGACAACCTAAAGCTACAAAAAGAGCGATAAAGAAAATTAAGATAGAACATGAGAAAAAAAACACAGAATATAAAGACAGATAGCAAAAGTTTCTATAAATATATAAAATGTAAAAGAGTGGCTAAAGTAAATGTTGGTCCTTTAGAGGATGAAAAGGGGCACTTAGTTTTGGGATATAATGAAATGGCCGAGGCATTGAACAGGTATTTTGTATTGGTCTTCACAGTGGAGGACTTGATTAACATGCCAGTAATTGACAAATAGACGAAGGTAGGTGAGGACTTGGAAACAATCATTATTATGGAAGGGGTAGTGTTGGGCAAACTAATGGAGCTAGAGTCATAGAGTCATAGAGATGTACAACATGGAAACAGACCCTTCAGTCCAACCATGCCGACCAGATATCCCAACCCAATCTAGTCCCACCTGCCAGCATCCGGTCCATATCCCTACAAACCCTTCCTATTCATATACCCATCCAAATGCCTCTTAAATGTTGCAATTGTACCAGCCTCCACCACTTCCTCTGGCAGCCTCTTTCCATACACGTACCACTCTCTGCGTGAAAAAGTTGCCCCTTAGGTCTCCTTTATATCTTTCCCCTCTCACCCTAAACCTATGCCCTCTAGTTCTGGACTCCTCGACCCCAGGGAAAACACTTTGCCTATTTATCCTATCCATACCTCTCATAATTTTGTAAACCTCTATAAGGTCACCCCTCAGCCTGCGACGCTCCAGGGAAAACAGACCCAGCCAGTTCAGCCTCTCCCTATAGCTCAAACCCTCTATCCCTGGCAACATCCTTGTAAATCTTTTCTGAACCCTTTCAAGTTTCACAACATCTTTCCGATAGGAAAGAGACCAGAATTGTACGCAATATTCCAACAGTGGCCTAACCAATGTCCTGTGCAGCTGCAACATGACCTCCCAACTCCTGTACTCAATACTCTGACCAATAAAGGAAAGCATACCAAGTGCCTTCTTCACTATCCTATCTACCTGCAACTCCACTTTCAAGGAGCTATGAATCTGCACTCCAAGGTCTCTTTGTTCAGCAACATTCCCTAGGACCTTACCATTAAGTGTATAAGTCCTGCTAAGATTTCCTTTCCCAAAATGCAGCACTTCGCATTTATCTGAATGAAACTCCATCTGCCACTTCTCAGCCCATCTGGTCCAGATCATGTTGTAATCTGTGGTAACCCTCTTCACTGTCCACTACACCTCCAATTTTGGTGTCATCTGCAAACTTACTAACTGTACCTCTTATGTTCGCATCCAAATCATTTATGTAATTAACAAAAAGTAGAGGACCCAACACCGATCCTTGTGGCACTACAATGGTCACAGGCCTCCAGTCTGAAAAACAACCCTCCACCACCACCCTCTGTCTTCTACCTTTCAGCCAGTTCTGTGTCCAAGTCTCCTAGCCCTGATGGAATGCATCTCAGAGTACTAAAAGAGATGGTGTGAGAAATAGCAAGTGCACAGCTAATAATTTTCCAAAATTCACTGGACTCTGAAGCAGTTCCAGCAGATTGGAAACCAGCAAATGTGACATCACTGTTTAAAAAGGGTGATAGACAAATTATAGACCAGTTAGCTTAACTTCTGCAGTGGGAAAGATGCTTGAGTCTATTATCAAGGAAGAAATAGCAAAGCATCTCGATAGAAATTGTCCCATTGGGCAGACATAGCATGGGTTTATGAAGGGCAGGTCATGCTTAACAAATCTTTTGGAATTCTATGAAGACATTACGAGCAAGGTGGACAACAGGGACCCAGTGGATGTGGTGTACCTAGATTTCCAAAAGGCCTTTGACAAGGTGCCGCACAAGAGTCTCCACATAAGGTAATGATGCATGGCATTACGGATAAAGTATTAACATGGATAGAGGATTGCATAAATAACAGGAAGCAAAGAGTGGGAATAAATAATTGCTGTTCTGGCTGGCAATCAGTGAATAGTAGTGTGTTGGGACTGCAATTATTCCCAATTTATGTAGATGATTTGGAGTTGGGGACCACGTAAAGTGTGTCAAAGTTTGCAGATGACACAAAGATGAGTGGCAGAGCAAAGTGTGTAGAGGACTGTGAAACTTTGGAGAGGTACATAGATACTTTAACTGAGTGGGCAAAGATCTGGCAGATGGAATACAATGTTAATAAACATGAGGTCATTCATTTTTGGTAGAAGTAACAGTAAGAAGGATTATTACTTGAAAGGTAAAAAGTTGCAGCATGCTGCTATGTAGGGGGACCTGGGTGTCCTTGTGCATGAGTCATAAAAGACTGGTCTGTAGGTACAACAAGTAATTAGGAAGGCAAATGGAATTTTATTCTTCATTGCTAAAGGGATTGAGTTTAAAAGCAGGGAGGTTATGATGCAGCTGTACAGGGTGCTGGTGAGGTCACACCTGAAGTACTGTGTGCAGTTTTGATCTCCTTACTTAAGAAAGGATGTACTGGCACTATAGGAGGTGCAGAGGAGGTTCACTAGATTGATTCTGGAGTTGAGAGGCTTGTCTTATGAGAATAGACTCAGTAGACTGGGATTATATTCATTGGAATTCAGAAGAATGAGGGGGGATCTTAGTGAAACATAAAATTATGAAGGGAGTAGGGAAGATAGAAGTCGAGAGGAAGTTTCCACTGACAGGTAAAACTGGGATAAGAGGGCATAGCCTCAAGATTAGTGAGAGCAGATTTAGGACTGAATTGAGAAGGAACTTCTTCCCTGCACAGTGAAGTAGTTAATGCTACTTCAGTAAACATTTTTAGATTAGATTCTCTACAGTATGAAAACAGGCCCTTTGGCTCAACAAGTCCACACCGACCCTCCGAAGAGTAACACACCCAGACCCATTCCCCTACCCTATATTTACCTCTGACTAATGCTCCTAATACTACGGGCAATTTAGCATGGCAAATTCACCTGACCTGCACATCTTTGGACTGTGGGTAGAAACCAGAGCACCCGGAGGAAACCCACGCAGACACAGGGAGAATGTGCAAACTCCACACAGACAGTTGCCCGAGGTGGGAATCAAACTATGGTCCCTGGTGCTGTGAGGCAGCAGAGCTAACCACTGAGCATTGATAGATTTTTTGTGAACAATAAAGGAATTAAGGGATATGGGAAGAGTGCAGGTAATTGGATCTGAGTCCATGGAAAGATCAGCCATGATCTTATTGAATGGTAGAGCAGGCTCAAGGGACCAGACGGCCTACTCCTGCTCCTGGCTCTTACGTTCTTCTGTTCATTCTCAGCTCTCACATAAAATGAAGCATCCTGTCCAGATCAATCCTGTCAAGAACCCTTGGAATCTTGTATATTTCAACCAGGCCAGGGCTTACGCTTCGAAGCTACAGCAAATACTAGAATAAGCTATGCAAACATGCCTCATAAAATAATTCTCCCATTCTAGGTGTTTGTTACACCTTGTCTGACCAGCCTCCAAGACATTTACATCTGACACCAATACACTACACAATACTCTAGATGCAGTCCAGCTAGCACACTGGTATAATTGAAGTATAACCTCACTACTTTCTGTATTCCATTCCCTTGTCAATAATGACAACATTCCATGAGCTTTCCTAATTACTTATTGCACTTGCAGATTAACCATTCGTGATAAGTGTACAAGGCACTCAGATCTCTCTGTATTTCAGAATGCTGCAAATTTTCATGATTTAGGTAATATTTTCCCACATTGCTCTCCACTTGACACATTTTTCCCACTCATGTAACTGATCCATCTTATCATTGCTTTCTTTATGGTCCCCATGCAACTCACTTTCCTACCTGTCTTTATGCTATGAACAAATCTAGTAAACATACATTTTGTCCTTTCATCTGAGCCATTGATATAAATTGTAGTTGAGGTTCCAGAACCTATCCCCTTGGAACTCCACTTGTTACAGCTTGTCAATCTGAAAAAGACCCATTGATGACTACTCCTTGCTTCCTGTTAGCCATACAATCTTCTCTCCATGCCAAAATGCTATGCAGAACCCCATGAGATTTTATTTTCCACAGTAACCTTTGAATGTGGCAGCTTATTAAATATCTTCTGGAAACCTAAGTATTGTATATCAGAAGTTCCCCTTTAACCAAAGCACATGTTAACTCCTCAAAAATACCAATCTGATAACTGGTCAAACATAGCTGACACCCAAATATTTCTCTCTGTGGTACCTCACTGGTCACTGCTTGCCACCTGGAAAAAGATCCCTTTATTCCCAATCCTTGATTATTGTCCGTCAACCAAGTCTCGATTCATACACAGTATATTATCCCCTATCTTATGTGCTTTAGTTTTGACCACCAGCCTTGACCATCAGGGCCTTATTAAAAACCCTCTGAAAATTCAAACTCAAAGAGAACAAAGAAAATTTACAGCCCAGGAACAGGCCCTTTGGCCCTCCAAGCCTTAGCTGATCCAAATGTACTGTCTAAACCTGTCGGTCAATTCCTAAGCATTTGTATCCCTCTGCTCCCCACCTACTCATGCATTGTTCTGACGCATCTTAAATAAATCTACCGTGCCTGCCTCTACTACCTCGGCTGGCAACGCGCACCAAATGCCCACCGCCCTCTGTGTGAAGTACTTACCGCGTGTATCCCCCTGAAACTTTCCACCTCTCACCTTGAAAGCATGACGTCTCGTTATTAAATCCTTCACTCTGGGAAAAAGCTTGTCTCTATCCACTCTGTCTATACCCTTCATGATTTTGTAAACCTCAATCAGGTCCCCTCTCAATCTCCTTTTTTCTAGTGAAAATAAACCTAACCCACTCAACCTTTCTTCATAGCTAGCACCTTCCATACCAGGCAACATCCTCGTAAACCTTCTCTGCACCCTCTTCAAAGCGTCCACACCCTTTTGGTAATGTGGCGACCAGAACTCTACACAGTATTCTAAATGCGCCCGAACCAATGTCTTGTACAATTTTAACATGACTTGCCAGTTCTTATACTCAATACCAAGTCTAATGAAGACAAGCAAACTACATGCCTTCTTGACCATTCTATCCACCTGTGCAGCAACCTTCAGGGTACAATGGACCTGCACTCCCAGATCTCTCTGCCCATCAACTTTTCTCAAGGCTCTTCCCTTCATTATATAATTTGCTCTAGAATTTGACTTGCCTAAATGCATCACCTCAGCAGACCCACTGATATGACCTTATCTATTCTACCTGTTACATCCTCAAAAGACGCTAGTAGATGTGTTAAGCATGTTTTGTCTTTCATAAAACTTTATGGTCTTTGTTCAATCCCATTTATACTTTCTATGTTTTTTGTAATATATTCAAACATTTTTCCCACTTCTAGTGAATATGACTTTTAAATACAATACCTTTGCTTTCCATATCTAGATTCATCGACACATTTTTCATGATGACCTAGTTTCTAACAATGGTATTTCAGTAGATATTACATCCATACTAATGAAATGATTGATTCTGGCTATTTTATAAGGAATCATTCCTCTGTTTAAAATATTTTACTATGTCATCATCCTCAAACCTGAAATTGGTGGAATTCTCAGATTTATCAACGTTATTCTCTTCCATTGTACTCACTCTAAATAGTATTTTAGACAAAAACAGAAATTGCTAGTGAAACTCATCAGATCAGGCAGCATTTGTGGGGGGAAAAAGAATTATGTTTTGGATCCAGTGACGAGATTGTGGTGCTGGAAAAGCACAGCAGGTCAGGTAGCATCCAAGGAGCAGGAGAATCGACATTTTGGGCATAAGCCCTTCATCAGGACTCTGATGTCCAGCATCTGTAGCCCTCACTTTCTCCTAGTTTGGGGCCAGTGACCCATTTTCAGAACTATTTTCATCCTTTCGCAATGAAAGCCATGCCTCTCATTCCTCCTTTTCTTGTTGTGTCTGGAGCTTAGCTCCTTTTTTTACTGTGGCTTTTATTTTTCTTTCCAGTAAGCCTGTCTTTCTAGTCCCTACTCATAGACTTTAAATTCCAGCTGAACTTACAGTTTTCTCAGAAGTTTTGAGCGAAAGTAACTTAGTCAGACTTCAATTCAGCTTCTGTTACCTATTCTAGTTTGGGAGCAAACTGAAAATGCTCATCAAGTGTTCTAAAGAATTTGTCTCTTTGTCTTAATGGCCATTTAAGTCCTAATTGTTTATCAACAGTTGTAAAAGTTCCATGTCTAAGCATGCTGGCACCTATCAATTTAAACCCTCCTGATTGATAAACTCTGGTTCATCAAAAATTGGCATCTTAAGTTATTATTAGTATATTTGCAATCAAAGCTCCTGTGGTTTCAAATATTTTAGCCACTACTTCTCTTCAACTTCCAATTTCTTTGCAGTTCCATATTTGGTTGTTTTTATATTGTTTAGTACATATTTGGATTTGGCTTATTTTGCAATCCAGACATGAGATCGCATTTATCACAATCACAAACTGGACAAGTCCTTGCAATGAACCATGAAGTACAAATTTACATACACCTGTTTGAAGTTTGAAGTACATATGCAGTGTGAACTTTGTACATTCTCCCTACGTCTGCTCCCATTTCCTCCCTCAGTCCAAGAATATGCAGGTTAGGTGGATTGGCCATGCTAAATGGCCATGAGAGGCATGGATAGAGTCAAAGCCAGAGATTTTTCCCCAGGGCAGGATTGACTGGGATGAGGGGTCATAGTTTTAAGATATTAAGAGGAAGGTGTAGAGGAGATTTCAGAGATAGGTTCTTTACGCAGAGAGTTGTGAATGCATGGAATGCGTTGCCAGCGGTGGTGGTGGAAGCAGAGTCATTAGGGACATTTAAGCACCTGCTGGACATGCACATGGACATCCACAGCAGCGAATTGTGGGGTGCGTAGGTAAGGTTAGTTTATTTTACATTAGAATTAATCCTTGGCGAAACATTGTAGGCCGAGGGACCTGTTCTGTGTTGCATTTTTCTAGGTTCTATGTTCTAAATTGCCTATAGTGTCCAGAGATGTGCAGGTCAGATGGCATAACCATGGGAAATGCAGGGTTACGGGAATAGAGTAGAGGGGTAGGTCTGGGTGGGATGGTCTTTGAAGGGTTGGTATGGACTCAATGAGCCAAATTGCCTGCTTCCACACTGTAGGAATTCTATGATTGTGTATTTGTAGACTCTTTAAAGTTTCCACTGTTTCAATTTACAAATGACCAGCAGCACAGCTCCTTGCTTTAAAAAGATAAAATGTTTATTTATTACATAGCTATTGCTGAAATTTACTAAAGTAAAAAGTGACAATTATTAGCTAACATATAGATACAAAGATTTAAAGTAAGTGCCAATAAAACTAATGTAATGAAATGAAATCAAACTCTACAGATCTACTTTGCTTGATGATTCTCTTTCTAAAGTGATTGGTTCAAAACTGTGATGATGTCATTGTTGAATACTTCAAGGTTACTCCCATCCATGGTCTGACCAAAACAGGTCTGGGAGTGAATCTTCTTTGTTTGAGTGGACATCTAATTGAGGTATATAAGATGCTAAAAGGGATTGAGACAGTAGACTTAGAAAGGAAATTTCCTTATGTGAGGCATAGAATGAAAAGTTGTAGTTTTTGGAAAAGGGTAGCAGATTTAAAGCAAAGATGAGGAGAAATTGTTCCTCTCAAAGGGGTGGTGAATTTATGGAATTCACTACCCTAGAGTATGGTGGATGCTGGGACATTGAGTAAATTTAAGGAGGAGATAGACAGATTTTTAATTAGGAATGGGTTGAAGGGTTATGGAGAGAAGACAGGAAAGTGGAGTTGAGGCTGAGATGAGATTATCCATGATCAGCCATGATTGTATTGAATGGCAGAGCAGGTTCGAAGGGCTGATTGCCTATTCCCGCTCCTAGTTCTTATGTCCTTATGTTTTGCTTTTACAGAACTGCAGGTGGCATGGTTCAGCACAGCATTCCTGGATACATTCCTCTGTCTTGCTGGGCAGCAGTCACAGCTTCAAGGTGTTTCTCTCATGGTCTCTGAATTAAATAGTTTTTACAGCTAGACTTTTATACAGTTCAAAACTTAAAAGAGCTATTATTGCAGAACAGTCAAAAGATACTTCCTTATTGGATACTGGGGATAGTCTAGGCCTGGGGCACAAGCCCATCATTGTCTTCTATTCAAGCTAATTAACTTCCTAACTGTCTCTGCCATTATATTAGATAGCTTATTCTGTCAGGCTTTTGGTGACATGGGAATTGCAATTCAAACTTCCAGAAAACCGATCATCAAGCCACTCAGCTGTCCATTCCACTGAAATGAAGTAAAGAAATGGAGGCAGATATAAGTAATCAGATGACTTGGAATTGATTTGCTAAACTATTAAGGAAAGCAGAGGAAACAAAATTTACTCTTTGAGAAACAAAAGCCTATGGGGAAGTAACTCAGGTTTTTAAAATCATGAACAGAATCATTAATGATGATCTATTTAATGCAAAACAAGAATAGAGTTGTGGGTACATTTATAAAAAGAAATAACATTGAAATATATCCACATCATTTATTACAATGAGATATTGCAACACATACTTAACTTCAACTGCTTGAGTTGATTGCAATATGATAAATATGGAAAGCAATCAAAGTGACTAGATTGATTTGTTCCAGTGAGCCAAATTATAACCTGTTCACAAAGAAAATGTTTGGATTGATAAGAAAATTGGAACATGGAAACACTACCAAAGGTTCCCGTCAAATAGTACACCATTTTGATCCAGATAAAAAAATCACATTCTGGATACCCATTCAAAATCCTACAACTATTTATCTAGCAGCACCTTCACTGCATAGACTGCGTGCAGGTCAAGCAGATTACTCATCCCAAACTTTTCAAGGACAATTAGAGATCTGCAACAAGTGCAGACCTTGCCCACAATCCCTTGAATTAACAAATATAAGATAATGCTTTTCACTATTGCTGGGCTAAGCATCATCTGTTATGGCTCAGAAGCCTCACTTGGCATAGCAAGAGAAAGAGAGTGGACTGAGAAGGTGCATGATTCAAGAGCCTCTGTTTTCTCTTGGCCCTATTCTTGGCCAGCTGACCTTTTCATTTTTGCTCTTCCAATGGCCTTCTGAACAGTCAGTTTCCAGGGGCTATGGATGTTAGTGACTGTTGCCCAGTTGCCAGAGCAACTATCTACAATCTTCATATTTCAGTTGGTGTCCTTGTAGTTTGGACACACAGCATTTTATGTCACAGTGGCCAATTCACCATACAAAAAGGCTTTGAATATGATATACTGCGGTCATCCATACAATGTATGTGGTTCAACTAGCACAAGCATCATATCTTTAACAATGAGCGTATGTTAATGGAATTAATGTGATAAGAGTTGGTGACCTTGTTCAGTCAAGAAACATCTGAAACTGTGAATGTGAAAGCTGTTCATGTTTGTTCATACCAATTTAAATATGCAATTTAAATTGTTGCAATTTTGAAATTTATCATGCATTTTGGAACTGTATCTTTTTGTTAGGATTATTATATATTTGGATTGGATTTTTAAATTTAGCATAATTGAAGGTGGTCCTGATCTCCAATATGCCTGGCTGATTTACTTGTTTGAGATCAAATAGATCTCAGATTGTTTTATTGAGAAAAAGGTGTAAAATATTTGTGCTTGGAGTCTTAGTGTATATGAATAGAACACAAGGCTCCCAAATGGGCTTTGGGTTGTGAACAGTTGTGCTGTGAAAAACACATTTGCTTCTGAGATGAAAGGAGTTAGGATCAAAAATAACTAATTAGCATTTCTGCCTAGATACACAGCTAATGTGTGTCCATGAGAAAAAGGTACAAGAAGCCATTTGTGAGATTAGTTTATAGACTTCCTTACAAATCCATAAATATAACAGGCAGTTAGCAGCTTTGTTTCATCTGTTCCTTAGTCATCTGGGAGGAAGAGAGTAAGAGGTAGAGGCAGCTAGTCCTGCAATGTAGCAGAGAAAATACTGACACTAGATTTAGATTTTGGGATTTATATTTATTGTTATGTCTACACAAGTACAGAGATAATAGTAAAAAGTGTATAATGTTACCTCACATGGTGCCATGTTAGGTACAAAAATAACTGGATACAAAACCCTTAGCTACAAAGGAGTAAAAGAAACAAAGTTAAAAATGTTAAGAATTACTTTCATAAAATAAGTAGAAAAATAATTAAATAAGATAATATTAACATTAAAGTCCTTCTTAATATAAACTTGAAAAATAAAGGAAGAAAATTAAAAGTTCAACAGTCTTTGATGAGTCCTCCGCTTAACTTGCTCTCCGGAAGATGTCAGCTGCTAGTTCCCAGTGCAGCTACATTCACCAGCGGAGCTCACTCACCACTCACTCTTCCCCATGTTGGGTGACGTTGCCAATGCTGCTACTGTTGCTGAGGCTGCTACCTCCCCAGTCTCCTCCTGCTGCCTCTGCAACATGCCCGGGCAGGACCCACTCACACATCAAGAAACCGGACTGAGACACCACTGTGCCAGGCCGAGAGACCGCTGCAGGCTGCTGTGAGATTGTGCCAAGATACTGGGCCAAGACACACCATACCAGGCTGAGAGACCGAAGGAAAGAGAAAAGAATAAAAGAAATACCAAGAGAGAAACAAAAAGAAAAAAGAAGAAAGAAATGGACAGAGTTGACAAGTTGTGGCTGAAGTGTCCTTCTCCACCACCATCCTGGAATGCTACAGTCCACCATGCAGAACTTGGATGGAAGTTTGCACTCAAATTGAAGATACTGAGTTCATGAAATCTGGAAGACTCTCCAAACTTGGATTAAAACATAAGATTCAACTGCATAACTCCCAAAGTCCAAGCTGGGGAGGCAATAGCCTAGTGGTATTATCATTGGGCTACCAATCCAGAGATTCATGTAATGTTCTGGGGACCTGGGTTTGAATCCCACCACAGCGGATGGTGGAAATTCAATTTTAAAAATCTGGAATTAGGAGTCTAATGATTGCCATGAATCCGTTGTCAGAAAACCCCATCTGGTTCACTAATGTCCTTTTGGGGAAGGAAGCTGCCATCCTTATTTCGACTGGCCTACATGTGAATCCAGACCCACAGCCAATTTGGTTGACTTTTAATTGCCCTCTGTGCAAATAGGGATGGGCTATAAATACTGTCTAGCCAGCAATGTTCACACCCTGTGAACAAATAAAGAAATCAGAAGTTACTTGCCATTGGGAACTAAGAATAAGTTTAGACTGAGTCCTGGTGGATGAAGTGTCTACTTAAAGATTTGTGGCTATAATTTAAGTGGGGAATCTATTTTCTATAGTTTAAAGTCTAAAGTTGTTGATTGAAAGGAAATAACATTTAGTCAAAGCGTTTATTTTGTCATTTATCACAGTATGAGGTGTATCTTGATGTGTCATCTTTTCAGATGTTAACTGGAAGTTTCGATTTCTCTTTAAAAGTTAATAGAGTCTACAAAGCTTGCAAGTAAATGAATGTAAGTATTTTATGAAAGTAAATGTTTCAGGAACATTCCTGATGAAGAGCTTCTGCTCAAAGGCTAATGTTGCACCTTTGTTTAAGAAAGTTGTAAGGAGAAATCAGGGAACTATAGACCTGTGAGTCTAACTTTGTTTGTGGGTAAATTGTTGGAGGTGATTATAAAAGATGGGATTTATGGACATTTAGAGAGGCAAAATTTGATTAAGGATAATCAGCATGGTTTTGTGCGAGGAAAATTGTCTCTCATAAACTTGATAGATTTTTTTGAGGAAATTACCAAAAAGACTGATGATGGCAGAGCAGTAGATGTTATTTATTTGGATTTTAGTAAAACCTTTGATAAGGTTCCGCATGGTAGACTAATTAGGAAAGTTAGGTCACATGGGATTCGGGTGAGATTGCCAATTGCTCTCGTCAACTTAACGGCAGGAGATAGAGAGCAATAGTGGAGGGTTACTTTTCAGACTGGAGGCCTGTGACAAGCAGTGTTCTACAGGGATCAGATTTGGGTCCTCTTTTATTTTTCATTTGTGTAAATGATTTGTATGAGAATATGGAAGGAATGGTTAGTAAGTTTGCAGACGACACCAAAATTGGTATCTTAATAGACAGTGAAGAAAATTTTCTAAGATTACAAAGGAATCTTGATCAAATGGGTCAATGGGTTGAAAAAATGGTATTTGGAGTTCAATCTGGATAAATGCAAGGTATTGCATTTTGGTGCAACAAACAAGGATAGGGCTGATACAATAAATGGTAGGGCCTTGAGTAGTATTGTAGACAGAGAGACCTAGGGGGTCAGGTACATAATTCTTAGAAGTTTGCATCACATATGGACAGCATTGTTAAAAATGTTCTTGGCGCACTTGCCTTCATTGCTTAGTCCTTTGAATATAGGAGTTGGGAAGTCATGTTGAGATTCTCAAGGACATTGGTAAGGCCTCTCCTGGAACACTGGGTCCAATTCTTGTCACCTAGTTGTCAGAAGGATATTATCAAGCTGGACAGGGTTCAGGAGAGATTTACCAGGATGTTGCCACGTTTGGAAGATTTGAGTTACAAAGAAAGGTTGGATAGCTTGGGTCTTTTTTCACTGGAGCATAGGAAGTTGAGAGGTGACCTGATAGAAGTTTATAAAATAATGAGAGATATAGATAGGTAGTTGTCCTTTCCCTGAGATGGGGGATTTTGAGACTGGGGGCACATTTTTAAGGTGAGAGGAGAGAGATTTCAAAAAGACATGAGGCAAATTTCCTACACAGAGGGTGGATTGTGTGTGGAATGAACTTCCTGAGGAAGTGGTGGATGTGGGTACAATTACAACTAAATGTCATATAAAGAGATACATGAATAGAAAATGTTTGGAGGGATATGGCCCAGGAGCAGGCAGGGACTAGTTTTGTTTGGGATTATGGTCGGCTTGGACCAAAGAGTCTGTTTCTGTGCTGTATGACTCTATCCAAGAATCTAATAATGGAAGAATTGAAATATAACTGTGTGCAGTTGTCCCACACCAGCAACCTCTGAGCTCACAAGATGGATTGTATTGTGGAGCAGTTGTGTTCTTGCCGTGATAGTCAGCACGTAACCGCTTACGTGATGAAACGAGGAGGAGCCGAGTGTTTCGAAATGACTCCACTTCCAGTCCGTCTCCTATCAGAGCGCGGGGACTGCGGAGTGTGGAAGTGGCCTTTATTTCCCCCTCCCTACTCCTCGATCAACTGTGTTCAATTCTCTAGTTCTACTTCGTGTCTTTTTAAAGTGTGCTTCTTGAATGTTAGTTTTAAGCATACCCGGACGATGGTCGCCTTGTTCGGGGACACAGTACCCGTTTGTTATGACCCACATTTGAAGTTTCTGGGCACGAAGACTGGTTCCTTTTGTTTCCTCGGAAGAATGGAGATGCTGAACTGATGGCTTTGATCGAGGCGGAGAAAGAGAACACACATTCCACTTTGCTTTGGGGAAGAGGTAAATTGCTGCAGCTTTCTGTAATTGAAGGTGTTTGCTCTGCTGCCTGGGTAGAGTCCTGTGCAAAGACTTTCACTCAGTAAAGATAGTCACTAAGGCCGTAGAAGTGGAAGGCTTTTTCCGGAGCTACATACAAATTACAACCCAAGTTATTGACTTCAATGTATTTATTGTGTGTAAAGCAGCGTGTATTTTATATCAGAACAAGCGCTGTTTAATTTTCACTTAAAACTTCGCACTGCTAAAAGAAAACTAATTTACATAAGTGTCAGATATCTGGGACGTTTTGTTCTAGTTTACATGACGTTCTCACTAAGAACGTTAAAACGTATCATTGTTTTGGGTGGAAAGTTGATTTCAAATCTTTTGTTGGTTATGTTGAGCTAAGGGAAGAGGGGATTCAATAGACTTAGTACCTCCTCCGTAATTGATCAAAATCTTCCGTTTGACTGGGTCTGTAGTGACCACTCAACGTTGTCCTTTTGCTGGTTTCTAGAATTTAAGTTGAAGTTCCTGCTTCCCCTTTAAGAGGGGTGGGGCCAGAATGTGCAGTTTAATGCCTTTGCACTAGAATATCATTTTTATTCATTGTTAATAAAATGTTGGCGATCTGAAATGAAAACTGAAAGTGCTGGAGAAACTCGGCCAACTCAAACAGCATCGGTGGAGAGAGAAACTCTGTGGCCTGCAGAGGTTCATTCTGTTTCTCCATAGATACCGACAGACTTGCAATGTTGATCGAGCATTTTGATTTTATTACCAATTTATAACAAAAGACTATTCAAAAAGCAATGTCGCAATCGCAACCCAAGACTTTGGGCACGTTCAATCGCAATGTTTTTTTTCTCGTCCCATCTTATTCGGGTCAAACTTAATCTCTTCAGAGGAGTATCATTCTCGCTCTCAGAGACACAACCCAAACTTTTCCCAACGGATCTCATTTTGTCCAAGTTAAATAAGGCGCGGTTCTTTTTCTAACAAGGGCCACAGTGTTGTTGTCAAATAAAAGCAAAATACTGGCAATGCTCGAGATCTGAACATCAAAGTATTTTAAATATTCAGTGGGGCTGACAGCATTAGTAGAGAGAGGAACAAAAATTTGATGTTTCAAGTCAAGTCTTATTCTTCAGAACTGAAGAAAGGTAGAAATATCCAAAAGTTTTGAGAAAGGGTCAGTTAGACTCGAAACGTCAGCTCTTTTCTCTCCTTACAGATGCTGAGATTTTCCAGCATTTTCTCTTGTGGTTTCAGATTCCAGCATCCGCAGTAATTTGCTTTTATAAGGTAGAAATATGACAGGTTATTTTTAAAAGGGGGGTGGGGTGGGGGGCGGAAGTGGCTGAACAGAAGGAAAGTATTGGATAGGTTAGAGGCCAGCAGAGCTTAAATCCTAAAGATGCGTGGACCAGAAGGTAAAGGGATTGGCAATGGTTGGAGTAAATGTGTAAATGTAAGTATTAACTGTAGTGGATCATAGGGTCATAGAGTATACACCTGCTGCACCACTCGGTAAGATCATGTCTGATTTGATTGTGGCTTTAACAGCTCCTGAGTGTGAATGGCTGGATAATGGGCAGTCCAGTCTGAAAGCACATTGTCATGACTATATTTTCTCACTCCATGCCTCCTATAACAACTCCATTCCTTTATGCCAGTTTCTTATCTCCATTGCATCCTTCCATAGCTTTCTGAGATATCTACCTTTATACTCAACTAAGGATTTCGCCCACTTTTGGTTGGCAGGGGTCCATAACTGATGGTTTGTCTGATATATGCCTGTACTCTGCTTCAGTTGCTTTACGTCTCTCCATTCTCCTCTTCCACCGCATCATCTGTCACCTCCAACATGATGCTACTGCTGAACACATCTTCCCACCCTTTCCTGCCAGCTTTCCAAAGGGACCATTCCCTTCTCGATACACTGATCCCACCCTCAGTCCCACATATCGTATCTTCCCATGTGGTTTGGAGGAAGTAGAACACTTACGCTCGCCTCACTGTCCAAGATCCCAGATGCAACTTCTAGCTGAAACAATGATTGACCTATACTTATATCAATTTATTATAGGGGAGAAAGTGAGGACTGCAGATGCTGGAGATCAGAGCTGAAAATGTGTTGCTGGAAAAGCGCAGCAGGTCAGGCAGCACCCAAGGAACAGGAGAATCGACGTTTCGGGCATAAGCCCGATTCTCCTGTTCCTTGGATGCTGCCTGACCTGCTGTGCTTTTCCAGCAACACATTTTCAGCTCTGATCTCCAGCATCTGCAGTCCTCACTTTCTCCTTGAAGATTTTAACCTATTGCGAATCCTCTCACAAGGATGCCTTCCTTGAGGAAGCTCTCTTCCTCCCTTTCCTGAAGAAGGGCTTATGCCCGAAACGTCGATTCTCCTGTTCCTTGGATGCTGCCTGACCTGCTGCGCTTTTCCAGCAACACATTTTCAGCTCAATTTATTATATTCATTCTCAAAAGTGGTCTTATTTACATTGAAGAGACCAAATACAGATTTTGGGACTGCTTTATGGAACAACTCTGCACAGGGCATTTTGATTCACCACCTCGCTCTCAGCCCTGCCTCAGTCTTTGGCTTGTTGCAGTGTTCCAGTGAAGCTTAATGCAAGCTCCTCCTCTTCCAGTTAGGCACTTTGCAGTCTTCTGGATTCAACATTGAGATCAACAATTGCATGAACTTTGTCCTCCATTTTGATTCAGTGTACTGCCATGGTTAGTCTGAATCTTGTCTTTTTTGTGTTTTTGCCATCCGACAGAGTTGTTTATTATTCTGCCATTCACACTCACTCTTGAGTAATTGCTTTGTTTTTGTTTGAGCTATAACTTGTCTCTTGTTCACAACACCATTGCTTCTGACCTTTATTCCAGACCTTTATTCTTCTTCCTGTTTGTGCCCCCACCCCATGATGTAAAACTGATCACATTTCTGGCTTCCTTCAATTCTGAAAACATTATATTTGACTCAGAATATTTTTTTTTTCCTCACTGCCCCTCCTGATGCTGCCAGACCTGTTGAATATGTTTAGCATTTACCCTTCCTATTAATTTCCTTTCACTGTTATCTATTGCAACCAAAGACAAGGTCACTGTGACTGCCTAAATATTGGTACAACCTGGACTCTGAGAAACTGCAGGTATTTTCCCTACAGGGTATAATAAATACATTGTTGAAGTGGGTATTGAGATGTTTGGAAATTCCCAGTGAAGGGGAAAACCAAGTATTGTATTCAGGAAGTTCAGAGAAACTCAAAATTGTTTTCAATTAAATGTAACTTTCAGAAATAACCTTATGGAAGTACATGGCCATTAAATAGTGGTAAGTTTAGTCAGAGTGCGTTGGGTGAGATTTGGAAAGCTAATCTCACTAGTTTGAAATTCCTGGTCTAGGACCTTTAATTACTTGTCTCAAACTGGGCATTCCTACTTGCCTACAGCAGTGTTATGAATATACCCTAAAGACAGGGGTTTAACCTAAAAGGGAAGTGTAACGAACAGAACTACTCAGACTGAAACGAAATCAGAAAGGAGTTATGGTAAACTGGAGTTCCTTTCTTTGAACCGCTGTTAAGGATCAGACCAAACCCCCTCAAAATGTATTAAGAAGATAGTCTAGACCCAAACACCTTCTTATTTTAAAGGTAAGTGTACGGTATTTTGTTCCAAAAGCAGTTACCAGGCTTGAAACAAAAAAACCATTATTTATATACTATAGTTAAAATATAGACAAAATAAAAGAATTGGCTTAAATGTAATTCTATTGAAATGCTTAACAAAATAATATATTAGTTACTACTAATTAACTGTTCCAATATAGGAACATCCCATAAACACATCCTTGCAAAGGCAAGTTCAGTAAAATAGATGGTCACACATGCAATTCTAGCAACAGAAAGAGAACCCCAGCATTTAGCTATAACAGAGAAGGGAATAAGAGCTTCCACAGTCAGCTTCAAGACCCCAGCAACTGCTACTGAAGTCCAAAACTTAAAAAACAAGTCTTGGTTCTGTGGGAGCTTGACCTTACCCATTCAGACTTTTTTTATTGTTCCAACTTCAGAGAAAAAAAAACCAAGACCTCACCAGCTGCTTACTTTATTGGCTTTGGAGCAGACAGCTCAGTTCCTCTGTCTCAACCTTTCTCATTTTAAAAAAAAAAGACAAACTACATCTCTTAAAGCAATAGTATTGTCACATTGCCTTTTTTTGTATGGTGTTGGTTGCTGAAGAAGCAGAATCAGGTCTACTGCATTAAGATTATCCAGGAGAGAAAAGCTGAATAAACCACCACCTAAAATATTAGTATTGAGGTGCATGTAAATCATAATGTAACAGATGACATGACACAAAGATGAACAAAAGTGAAGATACCAGTCTAGAATGAGCATGAGAAGGGCAAGACTGCTCCTAAGATAAGTGGAGAGTTAAGAATCTTTATTGGGTTAACCAAAAGTTGGGAGGGAAATCCATCCCATTTCATCTGTTGATGATATTGTGGCAAAAGTGGAAACAAGAAACTTTTTCACAAAACTGAATTCTGGCAGGTCCCTTCACCCAAGAATTGAGTTTGCTGACTGTATTTAGTCTATCACTTGGAGAGTGTTGTTTCAGCTGTGTGCCATTTGGAATCTTCTCTGCATCAAAGGTTTTCGAAAGCAATGTTTTTTTAAAACAACTGAAGGGACACAGGTAACCATTTGCCGTCTGAATGTGCTACATCATGGTAAAATTAGAAAGAAACGTACTGCAGCCTTTGGGAAAAAAAATAGAGTTGTTACTACCCTCTGACGGTTTAGCACGTTGCAATATCACCTCTCTCACTATAGTAGTATAGAAAAGACACCAGTCTGGAATAAGCATGTCTCAAGCACTACACTAGAGAGCTGTATTTGATAACCTACAATATGAAGGTATAAATAAAGTTGTGTTAACAGTACAAAGGAATTGAAGAGTGCATTATTTCTTGGAGATAGGGCTGCTTGCTTCTTATAGACAGTGTTTGTGCAGACACCCCCACTCCAGAGATACACTGGACAGGTGTATCAATGTTCGGTAATAGTATTGGTACATCATTTTAAAAGAGAAAGCTGAAACATTTGCAGCAATGTTTGGCCAGAAGTCCCAAGTGAATAATCCGTTTTGGCCTCCTCCAGTGGTGCTCAACATCCCAGATGCCAGTCTTCAGCAAATTGGATTTGTTCCACATAATATCAAAAAATGTTTGGAAGAACTGGATACTGCAAAGGCTATGTGCCCTAACAATATTCTGGCAATAATAATGAAAGCTTGTGTTCCAGAGCTTGCCACGCTCCTAGCCAAGCTGTTCCAGTACACATGCAACACTGGCATCTACCCAAAAATGTTGAACATTGCCCAGGTATGCTATGAACACATAAAGTAGGACAAATCTAACTCAGTCAGTTACCATCACATCACTTTGATTATCAGTAACGTGATGAAAGGTGTCATCAATAGTGCTGTCAAGCAGTACCTGCTCAGTGGTGCCAAGTTTGGATTTCGCCAGGGCCACTCAGCTCCTGACCTCATTACAGCCTTGATTCAGACATGAGTTGAAAAGTCTGGTGCTGGAAAATCACAGGTTAGGCAGCATTCGACTCTGATCTCCAGCATCTGCAGTCCTTACTTTCTCCTTGGTTCAGACATGGACAAAAGAGCTGAATTCAAAAGATGAGGTGAGAATAAAAGCCCTTGACATCAAGTCTGCATTCGACTGAATGGAGCATCAAGGACCCCTAGGAAGTGGGCAAACTTTCTGCTGGTTGGGATCATACCTGGCACATAGGAAGATGGTTGGAGATCAGTCATCTCAGCTCCAGGACATCTTTGCAGGAGTTCCTCTGGGTAGTGTCCTATGCCCAACCATCTTCAGTAACTTTATAAATTACCTTTCCTCCATCATAAGATCAGAAAATTTTGCTATTGAGCACCATTGTTCAGCACCGTTCATGGTTCCTCAGATATTGAAGCATGTTCAAATGCAACAAGATTGGGACAACATCCAGTCTTGGACTGGCAAGCGGTAAGTAACAATTGTGCTACCCAAATACCACGCAACAGCCATCTCTGATAAGGATCAATCTGACCACTTCCCCATGACATTCACTTGTGTTACTGTCACTGAATCCCCACTATGAACATCCTGGGGAGTTATTCTTTGACTACAAACTCATCCTGGTTAATCATGTAAACACAGTGGCTACAAGAGCAGGTCAGCGGCTGGGAATACTTAAGTAATTCATCTCCTATCCCCCCAAAGCCTGTCCACCATCTACAAGGCACAAGTCAGGAGTGTAATGGAATAATCCCCACTTGCCTGGATGATTGTAGTTCCAACAACACTTAAGGCTGACACCATCCAGCATGAAGCAGTCCACTTGATTTGCACCACATCTATAAACATCCACTCCCTCCACTGCATCTGAATAGAAGCAGTGTGTACAATATATAAGATGCACCATTGAAATATACCGTTAGACAGTTCCATCCAAATTCGTGACCGCTTCCATCTAGAAGGACAAAGGCGACAGATACATGTGAATATGACCATCTGCAAGTTCCCCTCCAAACCACTCCCCATCGCTGTTCGTTCGCTGTCGCTGAATCTATATCCTGAAAATCCCTCTCTCCGGTCATAATGGGTTAACCTACAGCATGGTTCAAGAGGACAGCTCACCACCACTTTCTCAAAGCCAAATAGAACAAACAATAAATGTTGGCCAGCCATCAATGCCTGTGTCCCACAAGTGAGTTTTAAAAAATGACTTAAGCACAAACTAAAATACATACCATGTAAATAGAGGCAAAACGACCAGATCTTAGCCTCTAAGTTTCAACCAAACTTCTGGTCCAGTGTAGGCATCTAAGAACACTGAGTGTTGTGATGGAAAAGCACAGCAGGTCAGGCAGCATCAGAGGAGCAGGAGCATCGATGTTTCAGGCATAAGCCCTTCATCTGGAATCAGTGTTCCTGATGAAAGGCTTTTGTCTGAAACATCAATTCTCCTGCTCCTCGGATGCTGACTGACCTGCTGTGCTTTTCCGGCACCTCACTCTCGACTCTGATCTCCAGCATCTGCAGTCCTCCCTTCTAAGAGCACTGACATCATATAAATGACAAGATGAGCAACACAGCTGTATTTCTAAGAGAGTCCATTTTAAGTTTGTGGACTGATTGCAAAAGTGATTTTTAGCTTGTTTCAAACTTCTCTGCAAATATTCTTATTAGCTTTAGTGGATGCTTGAGACAGGAAAGTGGTCCTCCCAGTTGGAATGCCTCTCCTCATGAGAAGTGTTGATGAGTGCAATGATGTTGTGTTCTTACCACTCAATAGACTTGTTAGAAGATTGAAAGGTTTGTGCTTACAGGTGCATTGGTTGAATAGGTAAGAAATTGGCTTGTATTGTGTTTAAAAATTGCAAGTCTGAGATCAGCACTAATTTTCTAGGAACAAGCGAATATACTACCAGAAGCTTTTGGATGCACTGTACATTCACTTTCTTACCAGAATAGTTGTAATTATCTTTTGTTTGAAAGTAAAAGGTAGTTTAATCAGAACTGCTACTTTGTCATGATTGATCAGTTTCTATTTTGTTGGATGGCATTTTGGAAATTCTTTTGTCTCCTATTCTGTGATTTTTGTGAAAACAATGGCTTAGCCATTAAACAATGGGATTTTAGTTTATTTCTGTATTTTATTATTTTGTGAAAATTCTCTGGGCATGTTTATATATGTCTAAGGATTTGACAAATCTGAGTCAGGAAGATCCAAAGACTCAAGTGGGCTAAAATGTCCCGAAGAATCTGAAAATTGATCTAAAGATTATGATTTTGGGGAAACTCTACATATTATTCCAAGAACAAAAGATGATACACAACATGGATGAATGTTAAGTATGGAAACAAATTAACGATGTGCTTTCTTTCCAGTTGTCTTATCCTTTAAGCCATGATAAATCATTATGGAGATTTTCCGACACTCACCCGAATAGAATGTTCTTTCTGGTACAAGAAGTGAGGATTTATTGATATGGCTTTACCCATGGTTAAAGTGAATGATGAAATAGCTGTGCATGTTTCTCTCCATAACTGATAATGGCTTATGTGATGCAATGTTCTTCACAAGTTGTGAAACTAGTGAGATAATCATTAGATGATTGTGTTAAGGACATTGGCTGATGAAAGAAATAGTAAAATGAATAATATTACAATTTTTTGTGGAATAATAAGTAACATGTTAAGAATCAAGCTGCCACTTGTGAGATTGGTCAATCAGTTGGATCTTATTTAATGTAGTTTTGATGCAGAAAGACTTTTTTAAAATATATTTTTATTTTGAAAAAAGGAATTTTTTCTCTTGAAAATTACAACAGATACAAAACCAAACAATTCAAGCTAACATTAAAAACCAAACCTGCTAATTACATAAATAAATAACAACTAATAATTAAGCTAAAAAAGAACAATCTTAACAATAATAATAATGATTATAACAATAAACAGCTCAGAAAAACAAAGCAATAGCCCTTGATCATTGATTGCATAAGTTTATACATATTTATATGTTTGTAGTTCCTGTCCTCTGGATACCAGATTCATTACATAGTATTGCCATGGCTATATAAAAGCTCTTATTAGTATGGCGGACTAATCTGTACTCAGGCAGTCCAAAAAGGGTCGGCCTATGTCTTATAAAAATTCTCAATTTTATGATGCACAATACTCATAAAGTCCAAGGGGCTGTGCTCCATGACTAGCTTGCACCAGCCCGCCAGACCCGGAGAGATTTTCCGACACTCACCCGAATAGAATGTTCTTTCTGGTACAAGAAGTGAGGATTATGAAAAGCCTTTTTTTGTGGACATCTCATGGAAGTGGATTAACAAAGCCAAGAAGAAGAGATACCGGTCCATCTCCACCTCCGTCTCCAAGGCCTTCTCTATTTCGCCTACCACAGTGTTCCAGTATGCCCAGTCTGTGGCAGGACCAAAGACAATGAGTAAACGTGCCATGCTCACTTTATGTTTAGGACATGTTGGGAGATGCTCCTGCTTTAAATTTAGCGAAGCAGGCTGGGGCCAGATGGACCCTGTGGAGAATTTTCAACTGCAAGGTGTGGGTCCTGTTGCAAATTGTGATCCTTCTTGCGTTTTCCCAAATATCCTCCCATTATTTCAGAAGAGATCTTAACGTACAACACACTCTCCCATTCCTTGCAGAGCCATTCAGTCGTGTCCGAGGGACCCCCTCCCAATAGATAAGCATTGCTAACAGATAATGTACCCTCAGCACTCAACACCCTCTTCTCCATATCGGACCTATAAGGATCATTAGAAGTGTGGTCTCTTTTTGTATGAAGTTCCTAATTTGAAAGAAACAAGAGGTCCCCACTGGGCAATTTACATAGTCATAGAGATGTACAGCATGGGAACAGACACTTCGTCCAGCCCATCCATGCCGACCAGATATCCCAACCCAATCTAGTCCCACCTGCCAGCACCCGCCCCATATCCCTCCAAACCCTTCCTATTCATATACCCATCCAAATGCTTTTTAAATGTTGCAAATGTACCAGCCTCCACCACTTCCTCTGGCAGCTCATTCCATACACGTACCACCCTCTGCGTGAAAAGGTTGCCCCTTAGGTCTCTTTTATATCTTTCCCCTCTCACCCTAAACCTATGCCCTCTAGTTCTGGACTCCCCCACCC
>NC_057723.1:22352193-22354861 GCF_004010195.1 Chiloscyllium plagiosum | reverse complement strand
GTTACCCTTTTGTCCTTAATATATTTGTAAAAACCCTTTGAATTCTCCTTAATTCTATTTCCCAAAACTATCTCATGTCCCCGTTTTGCCCTCCTGATTTCCCTCTTAGGTATACTCCTACTTCCTTTATACTCTTCTCAGGATTCACTCGATCTATCCTGTCTATACCTGACATATGCTTCCTTCTTTTTCTTAACCAAACCCTCAATTTCTTCAGTCATCCAGCATTCCCTATACCTACCAGCCTTTCCTTTCACCCTGACAGGAGTATACTTTTTCTGGATTCTCGTTATCTCATTTCTGAAGGCTTCCCATTTTCCAGCCGTCCCTTTACCTGAGAACATCTGCCTTCAATCTGGTCTATCCTTTTCCATCATTGTTTTAAAACAAATAGAATTATGGTCGCTGGCCCCAAAGTGCTCCACCACTGACACCTTCGAATAAGTCACCCAGGCAAGACATGCCCCTAGCTGCTGATTGTTTAAACCCAGAGTTCTTCATCCCTGGCTGAAAGCCCGGCACACCAACTATGGGTGTCAAAAATGATGTTTTGGCAATATTGCCCTTCATGCTTTGACAGTATTGAAGACTGTTGGGCTATGGCAATATTCCTTAACTGTTCTCATTTTGTCTATGAAAAGAAGGCTAACGAGGGCATCTTGCCTGAGATGCTTTGATGTCCAGCCAAAGTGAGTGAGGGTCCCCCTGGGTCCAGTCATTCATGTAAGGTAGCAACAGGCTTAACTGATTGTTTTTGATATCTCTGAGGAGAATGACTTTTTAAGATGCAATACAAGCCAATTACATGGGGCATCGATAAACAGGACATTTGTTTACATGGAATGACTTACTTGGAAATAATTTGTATTAATGCCTTTCTATAGACCAATAATTTGTTAGCCTGTTGATTACATGTCCCCTGTATCCCCTCCACCCCCCACCATCCATTACACAGAATGAATACCCTGACATTTGATGCTTTAGCCTGCCAGCAGAAGAGCTGAGTTTCAACTAAAGAATTAAAAAAAAATAAAATTCTAATCAGACGCATGGGTTTTTTTAAACAGAATTTGTATTTTTTTTGAAAAATACTGGACTCCTTTTCAATTGACATTCATGAACTTTCACTACATGAACGCCATTTTACTTATTGGTGGTACGTGGTGGCCATAGGGGTGAGAATGGATTGAGATGAGTATCATATTTCAGGCATGCCGGATTTGGGAGCTAAGCCAGTGATACCCGTACTAAGTGTTAATTGAATTCACAATCTCCAAATTATATTTGAGATCAGAGGAAATAGTTTGACGGGAGCTTGAAACACAAATTGGGTCCAGATAATTTAAAATGTCAGAAAAGGATGTTAAGTAGTAATGCCTGAGAAATTGGATTTATCGTATTGAAATATTGCAGCTTGGATGATGAGTGAACTGGCACACCTTATCTCAGGACTGTCTTGTCAGATATGGAACTGGTAACTTTGCTAGGTTGAACACAGCTCTGTGTTCAGGCCCTCTGTTTCCCTAATCTAAATATACAAATGGGCATTTCTAAAGCAGTTTGGTCAAAATTACATTATAGAGTTTTACAGATGAATGAGGAATGTGGGAATTATTCTGCATGTCAAAGTAGGACGTGTAAATGGCCTTCAGATAGGACAATACATTGATGATAGTGGCCATCCTCTGATGAAGAAAGTGAAAAGTAAATTAAGATTTGCCTTTTATTGCAATTCTGGCGACAATTCAGCACTGATTCTAAACATGTTTTCAAAGCCCCTCATGGCAGAATTATGAAAAAAAATTGTGCCTGAAAAGAAACAAACAGTAATTTTGAACAATTGCACAGTAATCCTTTCCTGTTCTGGCCATCCTTTCCACATCTGAAAGATGTTGGGATTGCATAGTTGCTCAGAATCTGGAGTTTTGTGGAAATTGACTCTCTCATTCTTATAGCTGTGCTACCCATTGTATAAAATGTTTGCAAAGTTTATGAAAACAAATTTCTTATTTGTTTGTAGGTAGCTGTGCCTGCCTGGCAAACTGGCCTTCCTTGGAGGTGCCATGAAATGTCTTGGATCCTTAGATGGTGAGAGGCTTGCCTTCCTCCTCAATGAAGCACTCGCTAAGGAGGCCAGGCTTTGGAAAGTGCCTCTTTTCAAGACCTGCGACAATCAGGTAAGGTGTAGTTTGCCCTATTTTACCAGCAACATCTATTTGTATGTCATTTTTTAATAAAGTAAGAAGTCGTATGTTGTGACATAGGAGCAATGTTAAACAATATTTAATATCCAACCACTTAAGGAGATTTTTTTAAGATGGCTGCCCAAAGTTGGTAGATTTTAAGAAGCTGAAAATGTGTTGCTGGAAAAGCGCAGCAGGTCAGGCAGCATCCAAGGACCAGGAGAATCGACGTTTCGGGCATAAGCCCTTCTTCAGAAATGAGAAAAGTGTGTCCAGCAGGCTAAGATAAAAGGTAGGGAGGAGGGACTTGGGGGAGGGGCTTTGGAAATGCGATAGGTGGAGGGAGGTCAAGGTGAGGGTGATGGGCAGGAGTGGGGTGGGGGCGGAGAGGTCCGGAAGATGATTGCAGGTTAGGAAGGCAGTGCTCAGTTCGAGGGATTTGACTGAGACAAGGTGGGGGGAGGGGAAATGAGGAAACTGGAGAA
>NC_057723.1:22311536-22351463 GCF_004010195.1 Chiloscyllium plagiosum | reverse complement strand
TCCAGGTAAATTTGAGGTCAGGGTGGAAGGTGTTGGTAAGTGGATGAACTGTTCAACCTCCTCGTGGGAGCACGAGGCGGCGCCGATACAGTCACGATGTAGCGGAGGAAAAGGTGGGGGGGTGGTGCCAGTGTAGCTGCGGAAGATGGACTGTTCCACATATCCTACGAAGAGGCAGGCATAGCTGGGGCCCATGCGGGTGCCCATGGCTACTCCTTTGGTTTGGAGGAAGTGGGAGGATTGGAAAGAGACGCTGTTCAGGGTGAGGACCAGTTCAGTCAGTCGAAGGAGGGTGTCAGTAGAAGGGTACTGGTTGGTACAGCGGGAAAGGAAGAAGCGGAGGGCTTTAAGTCCATCTTCTGCAGCTACACTGGCACCTTCCCCTGCAACCGCAAGAAATGCAAAACGTGCGCCCACACCTCCCCCCTTACTTCCCTCCAAGGCCCCAAGGGACACTTCCATATCCGCCACAAATTCACCTGCACCTCCACACACATCATCTATTGCATCCGCTGCACCCGATGTGGCCCCCTCTATATTGGGGAGACAGGCCGCCTACTTGCGGAACGTTTCAGAGAACACCTCTGGGACACCCGGACCAACCAACCCAACCACCCCGTAGCCCAACACTTTAACTCCCCCTCCCACTCCACCAAGGACATGCAGGTCCTTGGACTACTCCATCGCCAGACCATGGCAACATGACAGTTGGAGGAAGAGCGCCTCATCTTCTCCCTGGGAACCCTCCAACCACAAGGGATGAACTCAGACTTCTCCAGTTTCATCATTTCCCCTCCCCTTGTCTCAGTCAAATCCCTCGAACTGAGCACTGCCTTCCTAACCTGCAATCATCTTCCGGACCTCTCCACCCCCACCCCACTCCGGCCCATCACCCTCACCTTGACCTCCCTCCACCTATCGCATTTCCAAAGCCCCTCCCCCAAGTCCCTCCTCCCTACCTTTTATCTTAGCCTGCTGGACACACTTTCCTCATTCCTGAAGAAGGGCTTATGCCCGAAACGTCGATTCTCCTGGTCCTTGGATGCTGCCTGACCTGCTGTGCTTTTCCAGCAACACATTTTCAGCTCTGATCTCCAGCATCTGCAGCCCTCACTTTCTCTCAAAGATTTTAAGAAGCACCTTAAAAGAGTGATAAATTGGTGGAGAGAATTTCCAAGCGTAGGGCAGTGGCAACTGAAGATGAAGTCACCAATGATGACATCATTAAAACTGGAGACGCTGAGGAAACAAGAATCAGACATTAGTAGTTATCAGGAGGGCTTCAGTGATGTGGAAAGTTAGATCATTAGAGCAGAAGAAACTCCGAGAATGGCCTGGAATTCTGACAGGTGCAGGATGTGAGGAATGACTGTTTGACAATAGTCTGTCCCAAGAGATGGAGACAGATGTTGAAGGTTGGAAATTGACCGTGTGAGGGTGAGAGCAGGACAAAGGTTGGAAGCAATGTTGATGAAGTCCAATTCCAGGAAAAGTAGAAATATGGTCATCAATGTATTGGTCAAATATTTGAGGGAGGAACCAGAGTAGGACTGGAAGAAGGATATTCCACCATAGAGTGTGTACATAAAAATTGGGAATGGAAGTAGGCTATTCAGCCCTTCAAGCCTGCTCTGACATTCCATAGAATGTAATCGTATTCTGAATTCCAAATTCCCACCCATTTGTGATAAAAAGATAAAAGCATACCATTTTAACTTTTTTTCAATATTACCTTTTTAGGACGAGTTAAGTAGTAAGTTTTCAAATTTTTTAAAAAAAGCTAGTCAGCCAGACAGAGTAGGATACTGGTGGATGGAAATTATTTAGATACCTGTTGAACGAAGTGGGGAGCCCTGATTCGGGATGGAGGTGTAGAGAAATGGATATTAAAGGTAAAAAGGAGACAACTAGGGTTAAGATACAGGAAACGCTGAAAATGATGGAGGGCCATCAGAAGAGCCATGGATCTAGATGTGGAGAGGCTTGACAAAGAATGAGCAATAGTAACAATAGGAAGAAATCAATTCAGTAAGTGATGATTAGGCTAAAATAATCAGGCTTTCTCTGGCTTTTGATCTTTGGAAGATGGTATAGCAGATGTTCAGTACTATGGAACTATAAAATGTGAATCTGGGGATTGAAGATCTCCAGAGGAGATGAGGTCAGTGACGGCTTAATGTTTGGGTGAGAGTTCAGGGAAGGTGGCTAGACTGTCAGAGAGTTGGTGTTCAGCCTCTGAGATATGCCAAATAACTGTACCATTCTTGGCATTAGGTTTGATGACGATGCTAGTATTAACCTGAGGGAATAAAATGAAATTCATGTTCAATAAAGTTTCTGAGAAGGCAGATTGGGGTAAATAAGGAAAGCAGAGAAATTGAGATAGCTGATGTTACACCAGCAATCCTTGATGAAAAGATCAATAGAGGATTAGAGGTCAGAATGAGCAGTCTGAGGGGAGGGAGAGCATTGGAGTTGGGTGAAGGGGTCTACTGAGTAAAGGGAGGCTGAAGGCTTCTTGGCCAATGAAATGGACATGGAGGCAAAGGTGAAAAAAGTAGAATCCAGAAATTCATTTGAGGTAGGCTCATTTGAGGATAAAGCTGGGTTCTTTGCTAGGGAGAGATCATTCAGTATCAAAGAGAGGAAGATTAGAGGATATCATGAATATGTGGCAAGGGATGAGATTCAGTGGTGAGGCAGACTCTGAGAGAAGTGGAGGGAGATCTGGAGACGTGTCAGCATCCATGCAGCTTGTGATCTGATACCTGAAAAGGAAGACAAAATGTTTTCATTAAAATATCAGATGAAACAAAGGATGAAACGAACCTGTGGAGTGTGACAGCTGTGAGGCAAGTTATCTGGTTTTGACCACAGCATCTGCTCAGTCGCACACTTGTTTGTTGTTGCGTATTCTGTCACAAATTGGCTGCATCATTCCTCTCAGGAAACGTGACCACATTTAAATTACATAATTGATTACAAACTACTTTTGATCACCCTAAGGCGTTGAAAGGTATGTTATACAGTTTGAGTGTTTCTTTGAGAAATAAACATTAAAGGTTGATTTCGAAATCAGATCCTTGGATCTGGCAATCATCCAACAAAAGGATCTCTCGTTCAATCTTTTACCAACACAAAAAAGACTTGTGAAAATATGCTGCATTTTTCTTGCTATGTCCAGCACCCCAAATTTGGGGTCATTACCATCCTATTCCCAACTGACAGGCTGAGTTCATACTGACCGAAGAATCGGTGTTTTTCATATCCCATGCAAATTGTGTGAAAGTTGCCTACATACGTAGGAATCTGGTGAGAAGGGCAAATAATTGGGCAAGCTGGCTGTGTGCAGATGATCTCCACCTTGACAATTAAATTCTGGGTGAAGTTTATTTGGGGATTAAAGGACTTTAAGTGGTCCAAAAGCAGCCTGTTAAAGGCCTTGACCTGCCCTACTGGCAGGTGAGAAAAGTTGCTAGTTCCCAAGATGACATTCTGGGTCATGGAGGGGTTCTTTTGCCCCAGTCATGGGCAGGAAAGAAGCTGAATGAGCACCCCTCCTGTCCTTGCCTCTGACTGCCAGAATCCCAATCTCCACCCTCCTGGTGACCTCACAAGACGTGAAAGAAGAAAGATTTACCTACTTACCATTCATCTTCTGAACTGATTGGATGGCAGCTTCTAGTGAGGTGGGACTCGACTGTTAAGGCTGTGATTAGTCATGAATTTTGCTGGCTGGTTAGAACTTGATTTGGTGAGCTTTCTCAGCAGTGGGATGGTGAGTGAATCACCACTAAATTGGAGAATTACAGCTATAGTCTGCATGTGAAGTATTTTTCCAGATTCTGTGTTTACCAATTGCATATAAGAACTGTATTGTTGCTTGCATTAGCAATGAATGACCACCAACATCCTGCTCATAATAACCAGATGAAGCTTGTTTGGATCAAGTGGTCTGATTTCCTCAACATCCTTCAATTTTCCCATGTTTAAACTGGCAATGCTTCTTTAGTCCCAGTGATATTCAACATTGTAAATAAAAGGGAATTAAGCTGCCTGTCAATGCTTCAAGCACCTTCCAATCTCGCAGTGTAACTTCACTGAGGTTACTAGTTGAATTTCCAGAGAAATAGTGTAACTTATCCTTTTCTGCTGTTTACACCAGTTTGCCATGGTGGCAGTTTGATATGCATGATTCAACAATCACTCTTCTTTTCAAAACTAAGCCCCAGTAGACTGCATTTTTGGTTTTTTTTTGGCAGAGCTTTGACATGAATTGGTATTCCAGTACTCCTTTTTTCCTTGGGACATCCTCACCACTTCCGTCTGTTACTACTTACTTGAGCAGTAAATTTATAATAGCAATGCTTGAAATATTGGCAAGAGGTATGCTCAGTTGTGTTTTGTGTGGTCAAAATAAAAATTAATCTAATGATACTAATATCCATGCCTAAATGGTACAGGTAATTCAGATGAGGGTAGATTTGCAGTTAAATGAAAACATCCAGAAGATGTTTTCAGACTGGATTAACTTCGTGAAAACAGTATCTTGTTCTGGTTCACTATTGATGTGCATTCAATGTTGTGAAGTTAATTTATTTGTGAACTAGACAGATAATTTAGAGAAGAATTTGCTGCAGAATGTTGAATTGTGCCATTACAAAGGTAAATATTCCCTAACAATGTAAATTACTTCTAATTTTCCACACTGAATTATTTTGTGTGGCAACTAATTCTGACCGGTATTTGTTGTTAAAGATTTTAAAAATACCAGTTTTTGAAATGTGTGCTATAGCAAGATCTGGGCCAATGTGTTCACCTTGTGAAAAATTACTGAGGAGCATAGTGGCATTGTGGCTCAGTGGTTAGCACTGTTATCTCACAATGCCAGGGACCAGGGTTCGATCCCAACCTTGGGTGACTGTGCAAACTCCACGCAGACGTTTTCCCCGCGTCTGCTTGGGTTTACTCTGTCTCTGGTTTCCTCTCTCAGTCCAAAAAGATGGTTAGGCGAATTGGCCATGCTAAATTGCCCATAGTGTGAGGTGCATTAGTCAGGAGTAAATGCAGGGTAGGGGAATGAGCCTAGGTGAATTACTCTTCACAGGGCCAGTGGACTCGTTGGGTCAAAGGGCCTGTTTCTATACTGCAGGTGTAATCTAATCAAAGCCTTTTTTAAAAAAACTGTACACTTGAAATAAAAAATGAAACCAATAAAACTTAAATGTTGTGTAGATAATAACTGTTGGAGTAGACTGGAAGCCCTGGATAGGAAACTGCCAAAATCAGTAATGATTTGTGAATATTTCTGTGAGCTTTTAAGCAAAAATGTAACTTTCAGTTCATCCAGTGTATCTTACCAAGGACATTGTGAAGTCTATTTTTGTTGAATATTTTTATGACTAGTGAAATGAATCAAAGCCCACATTTTACCACAAAGGTTTCCAAATTAGTCTGTTGCATGAATAAGTGTTTGGTAAAGCATTTTAATATTTGGAAATGGACTGAAGTCATGCACATTTGTTGTCATAAAACCTCAAATAAAATGTCAATTACTTGGTTGTTTCCAAGCAGCTGTTCACTGATAACAGACAAATGATTTAGATAGTAACTGAAATCCACCTTTAATTCTTTTAAAAGCGAAAAGCAACAGCTGATAGGGAAGTTAACTTGATGTAACTTTCTTAGCTATCCTTCAGAAATTGGAATGATATGTAAAAGCCTGTCGAGAGGAGGTCAAGTCCAAAACAGATTGGTTCCCACGAGCTAGAATCGACTCTGGAGAGAAGACTTTGTGTCTGACATAAGTCTCCAGCAATTTTGGCTGTTTTGTATGCTGGCAGGCTGCCATGTAGATCAGAATGAATGAAATCCTGATTTGAGATACTTTTTCAGCCAAGTCCTCTTGTTCATTGCTTGTTTTTTCTGCTTGGCAGCTTTAGATGTGCACATTATCCGTGAATGCAGAACTAATTTTAACCAAAGCCTACAGAGAACAGCAAGTCCCATCAATAAATGACCTTTATTGAGATATTTTATGTCATTCATACAACTATATTTTAAAAAAAACAGGATGAGTTGATGCTTTCTCTGACAAAAGATAATTTTCTCTCTTTTTAAAAACTCTAAATCCATTGTTTGCTGTTTGGGGGAAGTTCCAATTCGATAATTATCCATTTCTTTCAACAGGGCACAACTATTACTCCATTGCAACGTGAAAATGTAGTTCTGTGGCTGAGGGACTTGTGCTCAAAGTTTGGTTATTACCCTGAGACATTTTTTCTTGCCATTAGTATTCTTGATCGACTCTTGGCATCTGTCAAGGTAAGATTTATTTGCTTAGTTGTTAAATTAGTTTTGCAATTAGAATCAAGAAAGAAAGCTAAGTCAAACCTTCATGGTGTGAGGGTGGCTACACACCTGATGATAACTAAGGCTAAAACTTGACGGGAGACATTCTAGGGATAAGAATGAGAGGTACCTTTGCAGAAATGTTATACAATGGTTAATTAGCTTTCTGTCCATTTGCTTTTTGAAAATCTTTACTTCAATGGATATGAAGTCACAAAAACAAAGGGAAAAACAATTGTGTCAAAAAACAATTCTCTGTCCTCCTCTTCATTGTTAATATTCAGAAATTTGAATATAGCATTTATAAATACTGATACTAAAGAAAAAACAGATATTACAAGATGAGAACACATCAAAATTTCTACCAGGATTTTTTTCAGTAAAATAAAAGAAAGAACTGCACATGCTGGAGATGTGCAACACACAAAACCAGAAATGGCTGGAGAAATTCAACAGGTCTGGCAGCATCTGTTTTCTGTCCAGATGTGCTGCCAGACTTGCTGAATTTCACTGGCAATCTCTGTTTTTGTGTTTATTTCTCCCAGTGATAGTTATTGATCTGGAACTGTCTAAAAGTTTCAATGATCACATGCTTCAGTCATCAAAATGGTACACCAACTAGTCATTGACAGAATGTTTAGCTCAGAAATCTGGGAAACAAAGTTCCGAACAGATTTAATGGGATGGAAAATTAAATTGGGTGAGGCCCCTTGAAGTTGCACAGGGCAGAATTTAATTTTGATGGCCGGTGATTCCACTACTGGGCTGTCTCCTAGGATTAAGAAACCTGGAGGTGAAAACTCTGCACTTCCCATCACATCCCTTCCCTCAGAGCTGCTGGCGAGTGTGGGCTGAATACCAGCAAAGTGGACTGAAACCTAGACTGGACATTAATTACCCACTTGAGAGCCTCAGTTAGTGGTGGGAAAGCCTTTTGCACCCTAGACTGAAGTAGGTCGAGGTAGGAAGATGATGGGACCCACCAGGCACTCTGCCTGTCTAAAAGCCTATTCCCCTTGCCTGCCTCCAAACCTACTGGACTGGGTATTAAATTCTGCCCATGATATTTACAGCACAAAAACAGGCTTTTTGGCTAAACATGCCCATGACAACAGTGTTTGTGCTCCATATGACCTTCCTCCAACTCTCTCTTCATCTACCTTTTCAGGGTATGATTTTCTAATTCTTTCTCCCTTGCATGTTGGTCCAACTTCTCTTAAAATACAAATGTGCCGTTTGCCTTGGTTGCGAAATCCAATTTTAACCATTTTCTCTGTAGTGAGGATTCACCGGAATTCTCTCTTAGATTTACGAGTGATTATTTTATATTTATGGCCCAATAACAAAGAGGATTGATGAGGGAGAGCAGTAGATGTGATCTATATGGACTTCAGTAAGGCGTTCGACAAGGTTCCCCATGGGAGACTGATTAGCAAGGTTAGATCTCATGGAATACAGGAAGAATTAACCATTTGGATACAGAACTGGCTGAAAGGTAGAAGACAGAGGGTGATGGTGGAGGGTTATTTTTCAGACTGGAGGCCTGTGACCAGTGGAGTGCCACAAGGATCGGTGCTGGGTCCTCTACTTTTTATCATTTGCATAAATGATTTGGATGCGAGCATAAGAGGTACAGTTAGTAAGTTTGCAGATGACCCCAAAATTGGAGGTGTAGTGGACAGTGAAGAGGGTTACCTCAGATTACAACAATATCTGGACCAGATGGGCCAATGGGCTGAGAAGTGGCAGATGGAGTTTAATTCAGATAAATGCGGGGTGCTGTATTTTGGGAAAGCAAATCTTAGCAGAACTTATACACTTAATGGTAAGGTCCTAGGGAGTGTTGCTGAACAAAGAGACCTTGGAGTGCAGGTTCATAGCTCCTTGAAAGTGGAGTCGCAGGTAGATAGGATAATGAAGAAGGTGTTTGGTATGCTTTCCTTTATTGGTCAGAGTATTGAGTACAGGAGTTGGCAGGTCATGTTGCAGCTGTACAGGACATTGGTTAGGCCACTGTTGGAATATTGTGTGCAATTCTGGTCTCCTTCCTATCGGAAAGTTGTTGTGAAACTTGAAAGGGTTCAGAGAAGATTTACAAGGATGTTGCCAGGGTTGGAGGATTTGATCTCTCGGGAGAGGCTGAATAGGCTGGGGCTGTTTTCTCTGGAGTGTCGGAGGCTGACGGGTGACCTTATAGAGGGTTATAAAATGATGAGGGGCATCGATAGGGTAAATAGGCAAAATCTTTTCCCTGGGGTCGGGGAGTCCAGAACTAGAGGGCATAGGTTTAGGGTGAGAGGGGAAAGATATAAAAGAGGGGGGAGCTTTTTCATGCAGAGGGTGGTATGTGTATGGAATGAGCTGCCAGAGGAAGTGGTGGCGGCTGGTACAATTGCAACATTTAAAAGGCATTTGGATGGGTATATGAATAGGAAAGGTTTGGAGGGATATGGGCTGGGTGCTGGCAGGTGGGACTAGATTGGGTTGGGATATCTGGTCGGCATGGATGGTTTGGACCGAAGTGTCTGTTCCCATGCTGTACATCTCTATGACTCTATAAGTTCTTGTCTTGCCTGCAAATGGTAGCATCATCCCTACATCTGTGCAATCAATTTTTCATAATGTGGCTCAGTGGTTAGCACTGCTACCTCACAGCACCAGGGACTTGGGTTCAATTCCAGTCTCTGGCAATTGGCTGTGCGGAGTTTGCACATTCTCCCCGTGTCTGCGTGGGTTTCCTCTGGTTTTCTCCCACAATCCAAAGATGTGCAGGTTCGGTGAATTGGCTATGCTAAATTGCCCATAGTATTCGGGGATGTGTAAGTTAGGTCCCTTGGTCAGCAGTAAATGAAGAGTAATAGGGGAATGGGTCTGGGTGGGTTACCTTTTGGGGGCATTGGTGTGGACTTGTTGGGCTAAATGACCTGTTTCAATACTGTAGGGATTCTATGATAATTTCTTCTATGATTCTATGATGGTCTTCCATCAGGTCACCCTTGACCTTCTCTTTTTGTAGAAAAGGCTGTCCCATCCTGTTCAATCTTTCCTAATGAGTACATCCATTCAGTTCTGATATCATTGTAACAGCTTAGTTTTCTCCAAATCCTTTTAATAATCTCGAGATCAGAATTTTTTTCAGTGTGTTCTAATCTTTTTCGAGATTTTAAACAAAGTTTTTAGCAAATTTGTTCTATTTTTCAATTCTAACCATGTGAAAATGAACCACAGGGTTTCTCATCTTTTTGGTTTGCATGGCCTTGTTTAACCTGAATTGCTTTGATTTATTTCTCTGTGCCCCCGCATTTTCTGCTTGTCTACAGCTTTAAGGTACTTGGAAAGAAAGGAGTTTGTGACCTTTTTATGAAAGTATTCCTTCACACTTGTCTATGTTGATATTAATTTGCCAATTAAGTACCCAATCTGAAAGTTAATGGGCAGTAGAATGGATATGACCCATTTTACACTAAAATAAAAAGCGTTTCCAGTGAGTTTCCAAAATCAGTACAATTGTCATGAGATCAAGTAAGGAAAGATTACGCATGAATGTAAACATTTTGAAGAGAATAGATTATTACTTCATGATTTCATGCATTTATTAATGATTTGGTTTAGAATAGCATTGATGGGGATATTTGGGTAGGAGTTAACGTTCAAATTAAATTGGTGCCGAATTTTATCATGCTTATAAGATGAAGGATCTCACTGTTGTGATACAGAACATTTTTGCACTTTGAGCATCACATGTTAGCATCAGTTGCTTCCAGGAGACTGAACACAAAGGATAAAAGCTGGAGTAGTATGTTTGGTCCCTTGAGTCTGCTGTATCATTCAAGAAGATCCTAGACCCTCTGGCTGTGTGAAGTTAATGCTGCCTTTTTACTTAATACACTTGGTTGCCTTGTAGCTGTAAAAATTATCTAACCAGTGTTATGACCCAGATGGGAGGAGTGCACTGTCTTTCTCAAGTTACACGACTCCACAGGTCACAATAGAGATGTTCTTCTTGGTGATATGGTCATTTTACGTTGTCTTGACATTAGATTTAAAATAAAATGATCCATCGACTAGGTTTCTTTAAATGCAAGAGTTTGGAACGTTTTATTCAACCAAACGTATTTAATGGAGATGCAGAACTTGTTAACACAATTAGTTTATAACATGGAAACAAAATGTTTCTCCTTCAAATAACTCCAAGACAAAAATGGCACACAAACACACTAGGTAAAGGTTATGGTGGGGAAGAGTTTAGTCTCTGCAGAGATCTACCTTGGAGGAAGACTTTGTTTTTATTAATACGTTTTAGTTCCTGAAGACAAGAAGAATAAAGTTTGATGTTCTGGCATTTGTGGATGGATGTCACAAAACAGAGACCGATGTCTCTGTCTCTGTGGTCTTGACAGACATAGCTTGCTCAGAAAATAGTGCACTGGAAAGTCTTCCAGTTGCTCTCCAAAAGGACAATTGGGTTTCACACTAATTCATCACAAAGGTACTTCAGAAACAGGAGACATGAACTGATCGCTCTTCTTTCAGCAAGCTTTCCCAACTGAGAATCTGGGGTTTTGAAACACTGCTCAAAGAACAGCCATAAAATCTAGTCACTTAAACTGTCAGTCAGTCAGAGTGAATTTAAGCAACCAGATTCAGCAATTATCTGGAACTTTGTGGTTTCCAAGAAATGTGTTAGTTAAAGGGAATCAGTCCTACTGCCTTTTCATTGACCTCTTCATTTAAATATAAAAGCAATTCTGGTGTTCAAAATCCTTTAAACTCAAATTTGCAAAAAGTATAAAACAGATCAGATGTAACAGAGAAAGTAAAGTTCCTTAATTCTTACGCTCTTAACTTCTGAGCCAGTTATCTTTCCACCTTCCCGCAGTGAATTATTAAATTTAATGTCCTGGATTCGGGTTCCACGAGGAATCTCCTCATTGGAATTCGCATCTCATCGGTAATTAATTAAATGCTAAGTGTTTTAGAGCTTACAGAAGCTTTGCAAGGAACAATAAAAAATGCATTTTTTTTTTGTTTTATCTTCAACAACAGTGAAAGGTGTAGATATTTGCCTAATTAGTTTTGACTGTATATGAATGGAAGTTTTGGAGGGGACAGGACGTGTTCCCAATCTGCCAAGTCTCCTAAAGGAACAAATTTCTAGTTATACAGCCTAATAAAGAACGTGTTTGAAATCCGCGACACAAAATTGGCAAATGAACAACTTTGAAATTTTAATATCAAACTCTACACTAGAACATTAATTGCTGGTGCATGCACTTCAATGTTAACAAACTAGATTGAAATTTATAATTAATATCTGTTGTCAATTACATTCTGCTCATGAAAAAGTCCTTACATTTGTGTTACATTCATTAGTAAACAATTGTATTAAATTGAAAGGGAATTGTATTTATGCATATTACTTCACTCTTCTTTAATACTTTGTTCAGGCACAACCAAAGTATCTACGTTGCATTGCCATTTCCAGCTTGTTTGTTGCAGCCAAAATCAATGAGGAAGATGAGGTTTGTTTTTCCTGTGTTCTTATTTATGCAGATTTAATAAGCAAAACAACTTTTGTACTGTTTATATTATACAATAATTCATACAATCTTTTACTTTCATAAATAACCCCACTGTCAACACTCAGTAGCAACAGTGTGTTCCATAGAGAAAATGCACTGCAGAAATTCACCAAAACTCCTTCTTGCCTTCCAAACTTGTGATCACTACCATATGGAAGGGCAGCAGATACATGGGATCACCATGTTGCCCTCCAAGCCACTTATCATCCTGACTAGGAAATGTATCCCTGTTCTTTGTGCCCCTGGGTGAGAAGTTTTGGTACTCCCGCCCTGGCAGCTTTGTGGGGGACTGCAGCAGTTTAGGAAGTCAGCTGGCCAACACCTTCTGAAGGGTAATAAGTGCCGGCACTGCAGCTAGCGACGCCAACATGCCTTGAATGAATTTTCAAATATGTTTACATTCCGTTCCGTCCATTGCTATGAAAGGAACATAGGCAACCAAAATGATTGGTTGATTATATGTGGAAATTCCATTTTCAATTATTTGAATATGTGATTATTGTGAATGGGTTAATGCCTTGGCTAACATTGTGGATAGAGAAATGTTGCATCAATACTTGCGTTTTACCCATTTAAATTGTCAGCAGTGATGGCACAGCTTGTAAATTGCACCTGGATACACTGGTTTGTGACTTGTTCACATCCACATGTGAGCCCAAGTAATGAGGTTTGATGTGCTGTTCAACATACTCCACCCTCTCCTTGCTCACATGCTATGTCTTGGCAAGACTCATTAAACTGAAATCAGGAATGGGAACTCTGGCTAAATTTGCCACTGGTCCCAGGGCTATTGAGGCCAATTAGTCAGCTCTACCTTTTACCTTTTGCTTACCAAGACCAACAAACTTTTGGTCTGTCTGGCTCAATATCAACCAACATAATATCTCCTGACCTTCAAAAATGACTGGGCATCTCCTTGAATAGGAGCATGTTCCAAGAGTAGATGAAAGATTCCAACGAATTGGCACAGGCGAGATGGGTTGACTGGCCTTCTAATCAGATGATTCTGGGAGTTTATAGAGTAATAGAACCACTGGATCCCTTACAGGGCACAATATACCTGAATACAGTATAGAATTGTTCTGTTTTAGCAGGAACAGCATTTCTGATCATAATCTATTAAAGTCCTGTTACTTTGTATGATACTCATTATGATTACTCATATGATGCTCAGTTTTATTTTTGTTTTCCAACCTGTCTAACATCTTTGCACATTATAGCATTCTATGACATAACTCAATTATTGCCTACAGCTAAAATAATGATATCTGCTTGAAAGGTTCAAGAGCTTTTTGTCAATTTTTTGCCATTATCTAATGTTGTGAGATCTTATTAATGTGTGCATGATTATCAGACAGTGATAGTAAATATGTCTCCTAAAACAACTGCACTGTCCAATAATTATTCTGTTAATAATACTATAGCAGTAATTGATAGTGCTGTATTATATCTTAGTTCGGCATTCCAGTAACATTCAATAAAATTAATCCAGATAAGCATGCTGCTGTTGATTTACATTTGTTACTTTCCCTTTCATTGGATTAATCCAACACTCTTCAAGTGGCATAAATGTAAGGTGAATCACTTGTAGCTCGTACTGTAGTACCTAAGATGTGTTGCTGGTTAATAGGTTGGGTGTTTCTAAATTCAGGTGCAAAACTAAAATCTCAACACTAGCTTTCTCTAATCTAGCCTTAAAGTCTGACAGTCTGAGCACAGAGGTTGCATACGTTGGAGGGGAGAGTTCAGAAAATGTTCCCATGCACTTACTGCTGTTCCTTGTAGGTGGTTTTGGGGTGTTTTGGAAGAAACCTTGACAAATTGTTGCAGTGCATCATGTAGCTAAGCACCCTTGATACTCCAGTGATGGAGGCAGTGAATGTCAGTAATGTAGTGGAATGACCAAACAAACCAATGTGGAGTTCCTTCAGCTTCTTGACTATTTGTGCAGCTGCAGATATCCAGGCAAGGTGATAGTATTCCTTAAAATCCTAATTTGTGCCTTTTTAGATAGTAGAAAGAATTTTCAGAGGCAGGAGGTAATCACTGGGCTGATCTAATTGGTTTTCTGCTCAGTGGTAAACTATATGCTGATAGTAATTATATTTGACAATGGTTATGCAACTAAACATCCGGAGAACTGGCTAGTTATCAATTGGAAATGATGAGGGATGGTTATTGTGATTGTCTGGTATTAGTGTGTTACGTGTAAAGTATCAGTCTGAGCTTTGGATGTTGCCCAGGTTTTGCTGCATGTCAGCATAGATTGCTTCACTTTTGAGCACTTGTGAATGGAACTGAATATTGTGAAATCTGTCCAAATGTGAATACAGTTAAAAATCTCACAATACCAGGTTCTAGTCCAGTGAGTTTGTTTGGAAGTACTAGCTTTCAGAGCGCTGCTCCTTCATCAGGTAACTAGTGGGGCAGAATCATAAGACACAGAATTTATAGCAAGAGATCATTAGTATCGTGCAATTAAAACGTTATATTGAACAAACCTAGATTGCTGTTAAGTCTTTGTTCAATATATCATTTTATTTGCATGACCCTGATCTTGTGCTACAAATTCTGTGTCTTATGATCCTGCCCCACTAGTTACCGGATGAAGGAGTAGCGCTCTGAAAGCTAGAACTTCTAAATAAACGTGGTGGACTATAACCTGGTGTTGAGTTTTAACTTCTGTCCATCCCAGTCCAACACAGGCACCTCCACATTATTAATGAACACTACCTTACGACTAAGGGAAGATCATTGGTAAAACAACAGAAAGAAGTTTGATTTGAGGTTGCTGTCCTGATACAGCAATATGCTGGTTGATTTCCAACAGCCATAACTTTGAATGTTAGAGATGGCTCCAAGCACTGGAGCGGTTACCCCAATAATCTATGATTTTAGGTGGATTGGGATCCTTTAGTCTCACATTGAGTCAAATATAGGCTAAATAGCCAGGACAGTCACCTTCACCACAACGTGCAGATTAACTCTGTCCAAATGTGGACAATAGGATGTAATAATGAGTGTCAGAATCTGAAATGACATTCGGTGAACAGGGAATTGATGAGTAAATGTAATTTACTAATAATTGGCTAGCACCTAGAACGAATTTCCTACTAGAAACCATTAGGGTGGAGTTCTGATGTGACTGTCCAGTGATCCAGATGAGAAGTGGGGAGTGTGGATTAAGATGAAAAAATGATAAAGCATTAATTTTTCCAAAATAGTTTCATACTAATATGCCATTGACCAAGTGATGAAGTGGCAACATGCCAAACTAACAGAACATAGTGCCACCCTGAGCCTTTCTTCAACATAAAGCAATGTTACCTCCTCCATTTTGAATGAGAATATTGGATTAAAAAGAAGAATCACACAACCACTGCACTTTTGAAATGATTTACTGAACCTAAGAAAACATACAAAAATGACATTCTGTGCAGACATAGCACAATAATTAATAAATTATTTCACAGGTCACACTTCTGGTAAAGGACCTCGCAGCAAAGAGTGGTAGTGGCTGTTCCTCTGGTGAGATTCTGAGGATGGAGAAAATCATACTGGATAAGCTGCAGTGGGATCTTTACACTGCCACACCTGCGGACTTTGTGAACATAGTAAGCATTCAACAGTCAAGTTCCAGATTGTGAAGTAGCACGTTTAAACTGGTAGATATTGAGATTAGCTCACTAGTGTGGCTTTTTAGAAAAATGTTTTTTTTGCATTGTCGACACATACACCTGCAAAGCATCGTCTACGTGGATATTGTTTTCTAACAGGCCATTAGCAAGAAGAATGGTTACAATTCACTGTCAACAAGAGAGAGTCATTAATTGAATTTAATGCTGCAGTTCATGCTGCTGTTTTTAACACTGAAGAGGCACTGTAGAGGGAGGCAGGGCATTACTGCTTCTGCACATGCACTGGGCGATGTCAAATAGTGATTACAGACCCCAAAACCAAGTCAGGTTGTGAACAAAACGAAAAAGTGAAATATCTTTCACTTTATTCACAAGCTCAAGCCAATTATATTCATTTTGAATGTAGCATGTTTTGGATAATGCATTAGGTCATTTTTAATGATTAGGATCATATTATAGAGAGTGGAACCTCCATTATCTGCATCCCTATTATCTGCAATATTTATCTGCCAAAATCTTCGCAGAACAAAATCTTGCATGAAATGCTGCTTCATTTGCAATTTCCTCTCCTACTCTTCACAAGCAAAACTACATCAGTTTTTTTTTGCATTTCTTTGTGTACTTTTATTCACTCCCATATGTAGATTACTGCTTTACCATTCATATTCAACCAGAATTTGAGGTCTCTTTAATTATCCTTCACCTCCCATTATTCATTGGGGTGTCTCCTTTGCTTTGATGGATATTGGAGGTTCCAGCATATCTTTTAATTCCCAGATTTCAACGGGTTTTTTTGACACCATGGCCACGGTCATGTCCTTAGACACATAGCAGAGTAATCTGGGAGCAAGCTGGTTAGATTAGTGTTGCAGTTGCTGGGGGAAGGTGATGGTTCGGGCTGTTGGTTTCCATCCAGTGGCTAACCTAAACATTATTTCCATTGTCCAGTTCCACGCCATGGTGATGTCCAGCCGGCCCCATCTCCTCGACCGATGGCCTCAGATGAATCCCTCTCTCCACGCCGCATTCTTGACCAGGCAGTTACAGCACTGCATGGCTTGCCACCAGTTATTACAGTTCAGAGGTTCCACACTTGCCTTAGCGATCATCAGCTTGGAAGTAGAAAGATTAATTCCCGATTGGTTCATTGTGACAACTGATCTGCTAAAAAAAGCACAGGTAGGAGCAAACCTCAACATTAATGGTCCGTGTATTTACCAAAAAGCAACTATTGTAGGAGTAATTCAGGCAAATCTAGCTTTCTACATTGTGTATTAGCCTTGAGCCATTTCTATTTGATCAGTGATTAAACTTTTTATTGGTTTTCCATAAAGCTATGCAAGGTCCATTTGACTCTAACATCCATATTTTTCTGCTAAACAGGTTGAATTACTGAGGACCGTCTGTGCACAAAGCTTAATTCCTGCTTTACACGAGCAATTAAAGAAAACACCCCCCATTAGGCTGTTGGCTCAATGTAATTCTGATTGATAAACAAACATTTTGCTTTCACAATGATGCTGATAATGCTGTACATACTGATTAGTAAAATTGTATTAATGTTGACAGTTTAAACACCGCTTCTTCTCCAATACAATGTTAATAAAAGCTGCCTGTAGAAATCTTCATTGATTTAAAACGTTCTGACTGAATTTGACATCTAAAAGATTTGAGGTGCATGTTTTCCCATTTAATTTCAGTTCTGCTCCAGCAGAGCATTTCAAAGTATACTTCCTTTGAACTTTGAATCACTTCCAATGTTCATTCAACCCCCACGTGAGTTCCAAGAGCACACAGATCTTTGTAGCAGCTCAAATTGAGGCCTACACGTCATTACAAAAAGCCTTCTGTTTTTAAGACTAGTTGCAAACCCTAACCCTGTGCTGAGCTGGAGATCTAGCTGTTTTTGGAAATAATATTGAAAGGACTATGAGAAAGTAAGGGCCGCACATGCTGGAGATTAGAGTGTGTAGTGCTGGAAAGGCACAACAGGTCAGGCAGCATCCAAGGAGCAGGAGAATCGATGTTTCAGGCATAAGCCTGATGAAGGGCTTACGCCTGAAACGTCGATTCTCCTGCTCCTTGGATACTGCCTAACCTGCTGTGCTTTTCTAGCGCTACACTATTGACAGTAATATTGAAAGCTCCATTTTGCATTAGTGTTTGACAAAGTTTCTTGGCATTTGAAGACTTTTTTATATAATAAATGTTGATGACCTTTCAAAACACCTGTGAGATTGCATGACCAATGTATATATTTTTCTTAACTATGAATGACAAATTTGTAGTCTTCAGCTAAAATAGAGCAAAGTATTATGACCCAAGACGTAGCTCACTTTTCTAAATATAAAAGTTGGTTTAAATTTCTTTACTCTTGTATTTCTTTCAGATTCGCAGCATGGACTTTGTCTACTGTAAAAATATTGTGGCAAATCATGTATTACCTGAAACAGTGGTCTCTGCCTCCAATGTGGTTTACATCTTTGATCCTGCAAATTCAGACCTCGTGAGACACCAAAGAATGTTTTGCATTCATTCTGGGATGCATGACCCATATACTCAGTCACCCACCAGAGGAGAGTTGTGGTCACGTCGGACAGCCACAATAAGCAACAGAGTTGCCCCAGTGAAAACAAGTGAGCAAGTTGCAGTGGAAATCAGTGCCAAAGCTATTGATTCGGGTCAGCTAGCAGAAAACCTTTCTCCTTGCCCCCCATTACAACCAGTTGAGGATGTGGAAGAATTCAAAGTAGGAGGAGTTAAACAAATCATATTTTAAATTTAAAAAGCAAGGGTTGCATTAGAACTAGGGGGTACATATGATCAAGTTAAAATGTTGTTCTTCTATAACACAATGGTTGCATTCTTGTGCAAGCCCATGTTATAGAAAAATCGTGCTTTGGAAACAGTGCTTAAAGTTCAGGTAATAAGTTTGCTCGCTGAGCTGGCAAGTTTGTTTTCAGACATTTTGTCACCATGCTAGGTAATATCAGTGAGCCTTTGGTGAAGTGCTGGTATTCTGTCCCGCTTTCTATTTATGTGTCTTGGTCTCTTAAGGTGGGTGATATCATTTACAGTTCTTTTTATGAGGTTGGTAAATGGGGTCCAAATCGATATTTATTGATGGCGTTCCGGTTTGAATGTCAAGCCTCTAGGAATTCCCGTGCATGTCTCTGTCCTAGGATGGATGTGTCGTACCAGTCGGAGTGGTGTCCTCCTTCGTCTGTATGCAAGGATACTAGTGATAGAGGGTCATGTCTTTTGATGGCTAGTTGCTGTTTGTGTATCCTGGTGGCTAGTTTTCTGCCTGTCTGTCCGATGTAGTGTCTGTTACAGTCCTTGCATGGTATCTTTGTAAATGACATTCATTTTGCTGGTTGTTGGTACAGGGTCCTTTCCTAAAGCAGCAAAACAAATGTCATTTGCAAAGATACTATGCAAGGACTGTAATAAACACTATGTCGGACAGAGAGGCAAAAAACTAGCCATCAGAATACATTAACACCAACTAGCCATCAAAAGACATGACCGACTATCACTAGTATCCTTACATACAGACTAGTATCCTTACATACAGATGAAGAAGGACACCACTTTGACTGGGACAACACATTCATCTTAGAACCGAGACATGCACGGGAATTCCTAGAGGCCTGGCATTCAAACTGGAACTCCATCAATAAACACGTCTATTTGGAACCCATTTACTAACCTCAGAAAAAGAACTGTAAATGATATCACCCAGCTTAAGAGACCAAGACACACACAAGAACACCAGCGCTTCACCAAAGGTTCACTGATGTAGCATGGTGATGAAACATCTGAAAACAAACCTGCCAGCTCAGTGAGCAAACTTTTATAACCTTAGCTACAAGTCTTCTCAAGAATCGCACATACTTAGTGTTGGCGACGTAATCTCATTACAGCCAACACACGTTTTAAAAGTTTGCGCTTTAGAAACAACGGTGACCCAATTCATCAATTGTGTTAGTGAATTTGCTTTAACGAAATGTGCGCTATAGCAGAATGACCTGTAATTAAGATCCCATTTAAATCTGAATCAATAATTTCAGGTTTAAATGCAAGTGTAAATTGAATACTGTGATCAAGAAGCTCTGTTAAGTAAGGAGCATTACATCTCAAATGTGGAACTAAATCTTTCTCATTACCTCTGGGTCTACAAAAGTACCAACTTCCTGTAGTATGAAAATATTGTAATTGCATTGTCATCTTCCCAAAATCACTCAGCAAAGTTTGTATTTCCTGCCCTGAGCACGTTTGCAGGCAGTGACTGATGCTGAAAAGCTTTTTGCAGGGATACAGCCAATCATTAGTACATGCTTCTTTCAAAGACATGCCCACCATGAAACCCTACATGGTGATTTATGTCAAATTATTTGGCTGGTTTTTACTTGCCCCGTCCAGTAGTGTTTTCAGAGGGGAGTGTAAAATAGTTTGGATAGCTAGCCCGCACCCGCTGACTCATCCTGAGCTCACATTTGTAATATAAAGTTTGTGTGCTGAAATTAGCAGCTGTCAATGAACAATTTGTTAGCAAGCCTACTGATCTGAATAAATGTGCCCGTCCACATTGAAATGTGGTTGGCCTGAGCAGTTGGCTAAGAGTGGGCAGTCTGTTCTGGTCTAGCTTTGATTAAAGTGGAAAAGAAGGATAGACAACCTCAATTGAGGGCATTCCCTCTGTGCATCAGGGCCACACTTCATCTCCTTTCTTGCCCCCTATCTACCAGAACCCAGCTGTTCATATGTTCCTCCTCAAACCTCTTAAAATCCTTGCAATGTACCTTCTTAGGAGCAGCTGTAATCTACTTTCTGCATTTGTAGATTTTACAAATCTGTTACCAAGCTCTGGTGCAGTTAGGAATGAGAGAGTTGATCATAGAATCCCTACAGTGTGGGAACAGGCCCTTCAGCCCCAACAATCCACAATGACCATCTGAAGAGTATCCCACCCAAATCTATTCCCCTACTCTATTACATTTACCCCTAACACTTTCCTGAGCATTATGGGCAATTTAGCATGGCCAATTTACCTGACCTGCACAGCTTTTGATTGAGGAAACCCATGCAGACATAGGGAGAATGTGCACACCACACAGACAGTCGCTCTGACGCTGGGATCGAACCCGGATCTCTGGTGCTGTGAGGCAGCAGTGTTAACCACTGGGCCTCTGAATGAGAGCCATTCAGACTAACATTCCCAAGGAGGGCCAAGACCAGTTTGGGTCACCTATGCCATTTTATATCTGCAGGGAGGGCTTGCACAGTGTCAGCTTCTATCTGATTTTCTTTGAGGAAGCCTCCCCTGCCCCTGCCATATTGTTCCCATTGCCTTTCAGAAGTTCTTGATTGGCAACTTCTTTTTAAATCACTTTTATCCCAAAGTGTTTGTCTTGTTCACAAGTTCTTTACGTTAATTGATATACTCCAGCGTGCAAGAGGCATGTGCGTTTTATTGCAGCCTCAGTACTTAAAGTCCATGAACATGTTATTTGTATGCCATGATCGATCATTTTGTTTCTGCATTTCACAATTACTCAATATGTGTACTTTAATATAATGATTAGAGTTTCCAAATTCCTCGGGGTATTGTCACTAGGCTTTTGATCCAGAAACTCAGCAAATGCTCTGGGGACCCAGGGAGAATTTGAAATCAATTTAATTTTAAAAATCTAGAATTAAAGATAGACTGATAATCATGAATCCATTGCTGATTGATGAGCCGATGGGCTTTTCCAACAACGTCCTTTAGGGTTGGAAATCTGCCATCCTTATCTGGACTGGTCCACATGTGCCTCCAGAGCTGTAATAGGGTTGACTTTCAACTGCCCTCTGAAATGGCCTAGCAAGCCACTAAGGCTGAGCAATATATGCTGTCCAGCTAGTGATGCCCATGTCCCATAAGTAAATAAATTTTGGACGCAGTGATTCAGGCATAAGTTGCACTAGTTTTGAGCAATGAATTTGTTTTATTTCCAGTTTCTGCTCAAAACCACTTGAATATGAGCCTAAATTCTTCAGTGAACTAGTACAGTTGGTCAACATTTTTAGAACCTAATGCTTTTAAAGACATTTGCATGATAAAATACTCATTGACATAGCAATTTGGTATAGTTGAATTCATTCAGTAGCAAGATAAAAGATTCAGAAATATGTTTGTGTCTTTGCCCCAGTAAAGAATTATTCAGAGTTTTGAAGGTCTGTAAATGAATGGTATTAGTGGAAATGCTGAATTGTAATTAACTTGACCTTCACAACTAGCGAGTTTAGTGGGTGGAACTGGCTTGCAGCTCAATGGTTTTTAAATAGTGCAAAAGATCTTGGAAGCTCCTTTCACTTGAGGTAACTTAGATTCAGAATTCATTTTGAACTTTTATACTACTTGGAAAATTATGGGTGAATTGCAAGGGATAAAAACACCACCACCTAGTGGAAACTGCTGGCCACTGTGCAGACAAAATGCTTCCCTTTTTATGCATTATAGCAAGGTTTTTTCTCCCCCTGCGGTAGCATCATAGAATGGTCAGTGCCCATCTTATCTGCTCCATACAGAAATATCTATAAAAAAACCATATTGTGATTCTTAAATGTCTGCATTAGTTTTTTTTTTCCCCCAGTCTTCTATTGGAAGCCTCATTATATTCATCAATCACAAAGTCTTTTTTGATGAACTTTTAATGTATGGCCTAAAATTGTGGCATAAAACTTTCTTTTTGCTCTAATCACACTGTTAACTTTGGAAAAATAATGTAACTGTAAACCAACTCCCAAAGGGGCAGCACGGTGGCACAGTGGTTAGCACTGCTGCCTCACAGCACCAGGGACCCAGGTTCAATTCCCGTCCTTGGGCAACTGTCTGTGTGGAATTTGCACATTCTCCCTGTGTCTGCGTGGGTTTCCTCCGGGTGCTCCGGTTTCCTCCCACAGTCCAAAGATATGCAGGTTAGATGAATGCTAAATTACCCGTAGTGTTAGGTGAAGGGGTAAATGTAGTGGATTGGGTCTAGGTGGGTTGGTGTGGACTTGTTGGGCCAAAGGGCCTGTTTCTACACTAAGTAATCTAATCTAAAAAAAAGCTGAAAATCCCTTATTTCTCCAAATTTCCTCACAGCTGAATCCTCTGGCAGTCAGACTAGCCATGAGTTTGATTGCGTGCTACCTGTTCTTAACTAGCTACTTTTCTGTTTGTGGCCCAAACTAGACATTTTACTCAATGTGTGGTCTGACCAGAGCACCGCACAATTTGATAATTATTTCCTCTTACCTGTATTCTATTGTCCTGGCTGTAAAGTTTGGCATATTGTTAACCTGCTTAAACCTTAAGTTTCTCTTACCTTCTTCCCAGCTATTTTAACAGCATTAACACCAGAAACAATTCCATTCATCTGATGTAAGATACTTTCTAATTTGTCTCCCTGATATATGCATCATATTTGTAAAGGTACATTGTAATCCACTATGTAGCAAATAATTCCTAGGTCAATAATGTTTATGTATTGTATGGGAGTTCCCAGAAATACTTGGTAGTTATTTGGAAAAGTTCAAACCTAAATCTGCTAGCTTCTGTGTTAAAATGAACTGAATGATTTTCTTTTTAAAAAGTGTTACAGAAAGTGCCAATCTAATGTATGACAAAACTGTGAACTTTCAAATTTTTTGGATCAAGTATACAATGTTACACTTTATTTCAGTTGTAGCGGGAAATAGCTAAAGGTGGTAATGAGTAGGGGAGGAAGTCCCAGGTCTTTATTTAATCAAATTGCATCAATAGTCTAGAACCTCCTGAAACTTACATTTGGTTATGATCTCCATTCACAGGATTTTTATTAAAATATTTAAAAAAACTTTGAAAATTTATGCAATTTGTACCATTGCAGTTGGTTGGTTGATTTTTCTCCTACATTTTAAATTATCCTGGAATTCTGAAAAGCAGAGTTCAAGTTACTAAATGAGCCACATTCTATTATTAAAAAAACTAAAATGCTACTTTTGTTTAGTGACCAGTCTGGGAGAATCTGCATTTTTATGATATTTATTTTATAAAATGTACTTTCCCTACTCCTGTAACAATTTCCGGTAACAGTTGAGTAGTCACATCATATAGAGAGAGAGAGAGAGCAAGGAATTAACATTTATACAAAATAGTAAAATCCTATATTGGTGTACACCTCCATTTTCTCATTAGATTCCTATATGCATAGCCATAATGGGATGTCTATAATGCCTGGGTAAACACAAACTTTAAGATTCTCGGACCGTTCTCCAATAGAAACTCAATTTCTGAAATTGATATGTATTTTTCTATTTGGGTCTAACTAAAAAGCGGGATTAAAAATAGATGTGGAAAAATATGGCTTCAAAATAGCAATTGAATAATGTGCCCTGGTCCAGTTGCTCACCTGAAGTCTAAACTTGGGTCCAATTTGTTACAGAGTAACATGAGAGATCAACTATAGGTAGTTCTTCTATAATGCAATGGTTGTGTTCTTTGCAACACCGCATAATGAAAAATTGCACTTTAAGCACTGTTTCTAAAGTGTTAGCGATGTAATTGCATTACAGCCAACACATATTTTAAAAGCTCAAACGTTAGAAACAATGTCCCCAAATTATCAATCGTGTTATAGCAAATTTGTGTTAATGAAACGTGCGTTATAGCAGAACGACCTGTATTTAATTTTTACTAAAATCTAAATTAGACGCTTACTAAAACTGCTGCAAATGCTTTAAGAGGCCTTTAGTTAAAGTAAATCTGAATAAAGTAAATCTGCTATAGTATTCAACTTGGGAAATCTTTCACAATGTATTACTGCATAGTTAAAGAAAAAGCATTCCCTACAGACCGCAACAAAATTAATTTGCCCAGTGTATCATCCAACATCTGAGGGGCTGATGTAACCCAAGCAGCTAAACTTTTAAAATCTGTTATGGTGTGTGTTTGGTTGCTTGATTAGTGATGGGGAGGGGTGTGTGCAATATTCAGGGTGTGTGGAAGAGAAGTAACTTACTTGTTTTAAAGGCAGCTAATAAAAATTCCCACCACAGACAATGTTATGTCAAGTTCATTGCAACTTAGTATTTCTTTTTAGAAGAATAATCCTTGTGTAGGTTACTCTGAGGATTTGGTCTTAAAACCTGTCCGAATTGTGAAGCAAAATCTCAAATTTAGCTGGCATTTAATTGGAAAATATATATTTTTAACTGTGGTGGGACAAAAGTTATTTGTTTAAAAAAATAAGCTTAGCATGCTATAAATACTGTGATTTTTTTATTGGTGCTATTAAGCAGAACAATAATTTTGTACTCTTGAAAAAACATTCTGCACTAGTACCATTAGAGGTACAATACTTAACACTCTATCCTATTTGCTATTCATATGTATTTTCAATGTTATATAAATACTGAGCAACATACTGGAAGACCACCTGTCTGATGCTGAACCCAGAACTGTCCCTGTGGAACTCTTCTGTTTAATTTGTAGAAGTGTGAGGAAGCTCATTGAAAGCAAGAAAATAAAATTTAATATTTTGAGAAACAACATTTCAGATATACTTATTTTGGCTTTTTAAAAAATTCATCCATAGGATGTGGGTGTCAAGGGCGAGACCAGCATTTATTGTGGATCCCTAATTGCCTTGGAGAAAATGGTGATGGGCTACTGCCTTGAACACTATAGCCCTTGGAGTGTAGACTGTGCTGTAGGAAGGGTGCTCCAGGATTTTGAGCTAGCAAAAGTGATGATATAGTTCCAAGTCTTCATATGGTGCAAGAAAAACTTTAAACCTCCGAGCCCACCAACATTAGTTTAACAACCTTAAACAGCTGGTAAATAGCTATCCTTGGAAAAGAGAACACTGAGGTCCAAATTGGATCAAGACAAATTGACTGCTCAAACATTATTAATTTGCATTAAAGTCAGCTGAAGTTTAAAAGTGGGTCCTAATTGCAAGCCATGAAGGCACACACCATTTTTTCAGTAAAGTAGCAGATGCCAAACTTTGAGCTCCTGCAGCTGAGGAGTATCATAGGAAAAGTTTCAAGTCAGGAATCAAGTGGGTCTTCTCCATAAGAGTTGGAGAGGTCTACTTACCTCAAAAGACTGCTAAGCTATGAGCGCACCTATTAACAGTAGCATAGCACTATCAACCGTCTGACTGAAAAGGAACAGTTTCTTGGAGAAATAAAATGGTTGCAGCAACAACTTGATAAGGTTACAATGCAACAAAAATCTCTGATGTATTGGGAGGTCATCTTCCAAAATTTGAGAGTCTGGAGCAGTTTCTACAACTGAGAAGGTGGCAAATATAACCCCACTATGTTTTTTTAAAAAACATGAGAGAGAAAACAGAATTACAAACAAGTTAGCCTAACATCAGTAATAGAGGAAATGATAATACTTATAAAAGACCTGATCACAGAACATTTGGAAAGCATTAATGGCAATAGATGTGAGTTTAAGAAAGAGAATCAATAATTAGCAAATCTGTTAGAGTTTATTGTTTGGACCTACTGTAGTTATACAGAGCTTTAGTGAGACCATATCTGAGTATTGTGTGCAGTTTTGGTTTCTCTACCTAAGCAAGGATAGATTTTCCATTGAGACTGTGCAGTGGAGGTTCACTAGGCTTATACCAATGTTAAAATCAACTAGGCGAAAGTGAGGACTGCAAATGCTGGAGATTAGAAACTACAGTATGGTGCTGGAAAAGATTGGCAGGTTGGTCTCACTAACACTCTGTATAGCTGCAGTAAGTCCAAACAAAAAAACTCTAGCAGATTAACTAATTATGAATTCTCTTTCATTAAACTCATGCTGACTTTGTGTATTGCTGTAATGCTTTCCAAATGTTCTGTGATCAGGTTTTTTATAAATATTCGTACATTTCCCCTACTACTGATTTAGGCTAATTTGTCTGTAATTCTGTATTCTCTCCCTTTTTTTAAAAAAAATAGCGAGGTTACATTTGCTACCTTCTCAGTTGTAGATACCAAGGTTGGTAGGACTGTCCTATGAGGAAATATTGGTTAGAGTGGATCTGTATTCACTAGAATTAAGAATAAGAGGGGATCCAATTGGAAAAATTGAACATTCTAACGGAATGAGACAGTAGATCCAGGAAGGATGTTTCTCCTGGTTGCGAATCTAGAACTAGGGGCTACAGTCTTCGGAAGTGAGGTTGGCCATTTAGGGCTGAGATGAAGTAACGTTTCTTCACTCAGAGGGTAGTCAATTGTGGAATTCTCTACCACAGAAGGCTATGAAGACTGGGTCAGTGAATATATTTGACAAAGTGATTGATCATTGTTTAGATATTAACAGCGATATGAGCTGTGGAGAGAAAGCAGGAATGTGGCAGTTGAGATCAAGGACCAGCTGTGATTATATCGAGTGGTGGAGCAGGCTTGAAGGGCTGAACGGCCTACTCCTGCTTCTAGTTTATACATTGTTAAAATGAAGACCTCCAACTTTTCCACTTGAACATCAGCCACCAAATGGCAGAAGTTCAAAGCAACAGTGATGCTATAGATTGTGAACTAACACCATTGCTTCATGACTTGCAGGGTTGTTAGTAATCCACAAGGAAGTGCTCAGAGAAAAGTAGGAATGTTGCACGTAAAAAAGGAAAAAAGCATCCAGAAAATTGGCACAAATCCTGTACAGAGAAAACCAAAATTCTTACATCAAAGAGGTAGCCTGATGGGAGAAAGTCTGTGTTACTGAAATATTCAGAGCTTGAAGATCAGTGCAAATTATTAGTTGAGGTAAATCCAATTCACAAATGATGACATTACTGTAAAGACTATTTTAGAAAAGCAAGTCCTCATTAAAGAAAGAAATCAACTACAGAGGTGACAATGATCTTTTGAGGAAGAAAGTAGAATAATGTAAAGGAGGATGCAGAGGTTAGGCCTCAAGCATCTCAGTAAACATGCAGATCGATGTGATTAAGACTATGGAGGAAGTGACAGACTTGGCCAAGAGTAGGGCATCGAAAATTCCATCATGTCTGAAGATCAAGGTACTGTATTACAGAAAAGTTTTCAAGGGCTCTCATTCCTGTTGAAGAAAACCTAGAAGACCCATATTTGAATTCTTTGCAAGTTCAAGAGACCCACTTTTTCCTGACATCCCAAGCACACTGACTTACATAAAGGAGGGTTCTCCATTTGAAGTATGTGAAGTCACCCTCCTGCTACTTAAGGAACAATTTGAACCATGGATCAAGAGACAATGATGATGTCATTTAGGCCAGACCAAGCTCAAGCTCATGAAACTGGAAACACTTGCATTCTGACTATCATCAGAGCCTGGAGCTGCAGTCTGCTGAAGATCTCTTCCAAGGAGCACTATGGAAAGTACATCATCCCACCTGTCCTAAAACACAGGTGAGAATATGCTTGGAGATTGGAATTAAGGTCAGAACAGATTAAGAGGCAGGAGGAATATGGGAGCTTGAGCTAAATATTAATGGTTAAATGGGAAGCTGTGAAATAACTCAGTGGGAGGTATAGAGTAAAAAGGATTTAAAACTTAACACTGGGCTAATTCATTTTGCACAAGCTCAATACATCTTTCTTCATCATCTGCTTTTTATGATTTGGCTCTGTAAAAAACTCTAGTCTTCTGGTGGTGTTTAGTGCCACTCATTGGAAGCTGAACTTGCCACTATCCTCATTTGCCATCTGCATTCCAACAGTGTTGTCTGAACAAAGCAGATGTAACACAGGATTGGAACCTGGAAATATCTGACCCCAGATTGAAAGTCAAGCCTTATGACTCTATGGCCTCCAACACCATGAACCTTGAGCTGGACATTGTCAGAAACAGAGGTGAACCGCAGAGTTTGACACTCCATGTAGATCTATGTATACAAAACCCTAACGTGTTGCCTGGAAAGGGAAATTTTCACTGCACATCAAGGTGATTGGATTTCACATTAACAATGTGAGATTGAGTGATACAGAGACAAAGAGATTATCTCACAGGGATCGAGATTCTTTCAACTTTATATCTACTATTCTTTGATTACAATTATGATATATAACAGTTCCACACTTAGGGGCTTCTCTATTTTCTGTCAAACCTATATGGATAAGAGCCGAAGGAAGACTCGGTGCAAACATAAATTGGGCAGTAAATCATCGGCATGTAACTGCCCTTAGTTCAAATCTGATGGGCCTCATTGATGCAGTAGAACAGAATAAGCATAATTTACAAAATACACCTGAACAACATGTATAAAAGTCATAAATTTGTAGAATATTTGACAATTATTGGTCTGAACAATTAGATAATAAAATTGAACTGATCCCTGCCACTCCCAAACCAGATTCAAGCCAGATCCTGTGGTGGATCTACTCATATTACAGTATTCAGAATTATATACAGTGAAAACAGACATAACATCTACTTAAATTGCAACACTCCTTCCTTTGTATAAATTCTCTCCCATTATTAGCTAGTCAGTTATCAGATATCCTGGTTTGATTGTAGCAGCCCTGGTATAACTGTCCCAGAAACATTTAACACTTGTAATTTGTAAATCTATTGCAAGCTGTTTTAAAGCAATGGGACCAGATTCTTTCATACAGTAGGAGGCCTCTTTCCTTGCTCATTTGGGTAGTTGTTACAAATCAACTTCAAAATGAAGATGGAACATAAATGTCAGCGCAGATTGCATCTACTACCTGATGAAGGGGCCAAGTGTGAAAGACTTCTGAACTAATCCTGAAAGTACACCTCATAAAACGCTATTAAATATTAAACCGCTATTAAAATATTTTTCTGTGCTTGTTCACTGATGAGGGACAACAGCTTTGCATTTTTATTCACAAACCAGCCTTTTCAGTCACCAAATTCAAGAGGTGCCATCCACAAATTAAAGACATTTTAAAAATGATAGACTTAGCGTAGCTAGTGTTTTTCTTAACTTAGAGAGGTTGGAATGTAATAAGTCTCATGCAAGTTTAAAATTCCACCTCTGATGTTTCAGCTGTTTATTTCTGTCAGTGGAATTAGCCTATATTACAGTTGCAGAGTAGTTACTTCAACTAAAAGAACAATCCATGTTTACCAGCTAATGATCAAAGCTTCTTAATTTATATTTTCTTTGCAATCATTACAAAGTTTCTTGATTTCTGTTCTTGAGAACATAAATATCATTAGATGGAGAGACAGATTAATTTTGAGCCCTCTAATTTTCAATATCCAAGTAAGATAGAATATTTAGTGTGAAGAAACCATTTTCTCAGAGTCAGGGCTTTTCTGAAGATGATTAACCAGCTGCCCTAGCTCTCCAATACAATCCAGTTCCAATTTTCCAATTTATCCTGTTTAGTCAACTTTGCACCTCATGAATGCCCTGCAGTGGTAGATTCCAGGCACTGTTCCATTAACATATTTCTTTTTGTGTGAAAATGCTTTTAGTTAAGACCATTTTCAAAGCAGGAATATTGGAATTTACCATTTTTAAAATAGTAAGATGAAATACTGTAAAACTGTACAACAAACAGTACATTCTCAGTTCCCTCACTGCTGACACAAATCCAAATGGTTAGCCTAATCAGTTATCGTCCGACATAAAACAGATGTTTCCACTGACATGCACAATTCAAGAAAAATAGCTGAGATTTACTTTCGACACATGAAGTGAAAAAGCTGTTTACTGTCTCAATCAACAGAAATGTTTCTCAATGCACAATCAATTTACAAGATGGCAAGGTAATTGACATAATTGTGAGGTGACTACTGTAATTCAATCATTCTCAATGAATCTTTCATGTCTTGCACGAGCAGAGGAAGCAGCTTTGTGCACATTGCCAGCAACCCTGGCCTAGGGTTTCCTCATTATTTGCTAGCTTGTGGCTGAGAGGTAACAAATTGTAAGGTTGAGATATTATTAACTCTCCATAGCTCAGGGAGGAAAGAGCAATCATACAGGGGCCTTTTTAAATGTTAGCTCACAACTTCTAATCATAAAGCGAGAGACGAAGACACTTTGATGCAAGAGAACTCCGTTCAAAGAGTTAAATCTGTGAGAACATTTCCTTTCACAAGAGATTCTTTCTGAAACCGTGGTGCAATGTTTTGGCTGATATTTTTCCTATCAAAGACACCATTACATTATACTGACAAACTACTCCACCAAATTCCCATGATTATTAATGGAAAGAAACGTGCCAAGATATTTATATAGCTATGTTAAATGTACCTGCTACTCCTTAAGGCAATAGTTAATCCTCATCTGCAGCGATCATGTTTGGGAGACAGATCCAAACATTTCATCCCTTGCATGCTCTCATCATTCATCCACATAGTCATTGTTAGAAAGAAGAGAGAAAATGGTACAAAAGCATGATCAATGATCATGCAACAATGATCCCAACTTAAACCAGGATAAAGCATGCAAGTTTAAGATTTTCATAAGAATACATGGTTTTCTGGAAAGATATGATATTGCGTTCAGTCAAGGTCATATGACACTATAATGAGCAATCGTCAAAACCTGAGAAATATCCAGATTTCATATCATTAACCACTCATAACAGACTGATATCATCCCAGTGAACAACCACAGATCCACAACAAACGATATACCACAAATGATACACGTCCATCCATGACACTGCAGAGTGATGCCAAACCACTTAATCATGATGAGTGTATAAGCAGTAGATCTAATCTTGTCCTATGTCCACCAAAGTATTATTTTAATTTATTGGAACAAAATCTCTATATGCACTCTTGGTACATGTTTATCATAAAAAAGGTTCCCATCTTTAAAGGGAAATCAGACAATTTAAGATAGTTACATGATAAAATGACATGTGGCATTCTGGCATAAAAGTATCCATCTTGCCTTCAGTCACTCTTTCTGTATCACGGAGTAATTGCAGTATGTTCAGTCAGCTATGTTTGTGAATGGACAGTATCATCAATAAGAGCCCAGATTATATGTAAACACCTGTGATATTCTAACCATGTAAATAGCAAGTTGTTCATATACTTCAGGAAATCAGTCTCAACAACAACCTGACTTTGGTACATGTAATGTGGATAAATATATAGAAGACCACAAAACACATCACACTTGCAGTGAAGTACATGAGCACGTAAAGCTAGCCATGACAACTAGACAGTGGCAGTAGGGGGAATCTAAAGGCTGAAAAAGTGGCAGTTATTAAGTGTTTTTTTACCTATCATCCATCAACCTGTCTGAGATTAGAGCTAATGTTACAATTACAAAGTTCTTAAACTACACCTAAAACTAAAGGTGACAAACTGTACTGAAGCACAATGAGTACTCTACCCCATCTCTACCTCCTCTTGCTTTTAAAAATGAACCAAACATACGAGATTTCCACTGATCCATTTTAAATAAGGTACATACGAATGTAGGACAGCTCCATCTTAAAAAGAAATGTTCCTGGAACATACAGATAATAACATACTAAAAATGACCTTACGTGTAGACAGACAACAGTTGCTTCTGCCATTTCATTTTTCAAAATGGTGTGAAATTTTTTTAATAAATGCATGTGACATCTACAGCTTCCTTTTTGTTCAAATGCCACCTATAGGCACAAACCTGTAACTTTTAAAAGGGCAACAACTTTTAATAATGGGAAAAAAGAAAAGCTAACACCAAAAACAAACAGAAAAAGCCCTAAACCAAAAGATAGATTTTATAGATATAGATGCGAGCATACAGACAGTTATCTCAATTCAAACCTGGATGAAGTATACAAGTTTGAGATTTTCATCATGGAAAGATACTATGTCATCATGTTCAGCCTGGGTCTTATGACCAATGTAATCAGCAATAGTCAAATATTGAAAAGAAATGGATGATACATCTGCCTGCATGTCATTCTTGGAGATAACGAGAACTGCAGATGCTGAAGAGTCCGAATGGTTAAAGAGTGGAACTGGAGAAAGCACAGCAGGTCAAGCAGCATCAGAGAAGGGAATTCAGAACTGAGGAAAAGTTTCAATCTGAAATGTCCACTCCCCTTCCCTTCAGTGATTTTACCAGCTTAACTCTTTATCCACTCTGCACGTCATTCTTCCCAGCTGCTTTTGACGTGGGAAATGATGAGTCAGTTGTGAAAATACAATGAGATTGGAAAAATTAGATTCTTGATGTCGCTAAACAAAAAAAAAGTCCAATTTTCCACTCAAAGATTTTAACAGTGACATAAGAACTTCACTAGTGCATCGTGAGAACCATATTTCCATAGATTAACATCTAATTTCACAGTTATATGCAGGGGAGATGGTGGCATGGTGGTAATGTCACTGGAACTAGCAATCCAGTGCCCCAGCCTCATGTCTGATGGATATGGATTTAAATCCCACCATTGCTCATTTTTGAATCCAATAAAATTCTGGAATTAAAAAAATCCAATTGAAAGCTGACTATATAACCACTGTTGATTCTTGTAAAACCCCATCTCAATCATTAATGTCCTTCAGGACAGGAAAATTGCCATTGTAATCTGGTCTTGCCTACGCGTGACTCCAGACCCAGGGCAGTGGACACCCCTTAAATGCCCTCTGGGCAATAAATGTTGGCCTAGCTAGCGATGTCCACAGCCCATTAATGAAGTTGTAAATAAAGATTTTGCTGTTTTAGCAGACAGTAGAGAGAAACTAGATGGTGACATTCTTGACATGAAAGTCTGAGCAGTACCTAGTCGATCCAGCTCACTGCTTGCTCCTCTCAACCACCAGCTTGTCCAGCATTCCCACTGTTTCAGAGTATGCTCCATGCTTTAGCCAGAACAAGTCACCTGTGCTTTTGTGAACTCAGTTGTGACAAGATTTATCACTTGGCCAGCTAATAGTAACATTTCAAAGAAGGCTTCAAGTTGTTTCCTAATTTCTTTCCAGGTATCGTCATACATCATCCAAATAAACCATACAATTCAAAACCCTGGTTCCAACTTGGTTCATGAGTCTTTGGAAAGTAGCTAGATAAATTTTAGAAACCAGAGTGGCATGACCTGGCATTGAGATAACCCATATGGTTCAACAAAAGTGGATATCTCCTTAACTCGTACTTGCCGGTATCCTTTCAATAAATCAATGTGAGTAAGAAATGAGGCACTATCAACACAATATTTTATCTGAGGAATTGGTATGAATCTGTTTTTGATACTGCAATTACTTTCCTCTGTAATCGGTGTAGAATCTACAGAGTCAGCAACTAATACCACTAGAGAACTCCAACTACAGTATTTTGACAATGTTCCATCGAGTAATTTTCTTTATTTTTCTTTTTATATCCAGAAGTGCTCTTAAACACCATAGGACATTTTTTTGCCATCACCAAATCAGCCATGGTTTTATTTTTCATCTATTAACCACCACCAGTAAATCACTTTTGTTTCCAGTTGAATAACTTACATGAAAATCTCATTAGGGGTAATGTAAATCATCAAAGGTGAGGGAAAGGTAGGGAGAGAGGGTCAAATAATTTTCTTTTTTATATTACAAGTAATTGTCTAATGTGTATCAAATCTTATTTTCATCGGAGCTTATTCCTCTGGACTTAGACATTAAGGATGTCATTATTGGTGAAGTTTCTTTTATTCTGGATAGCAGTATCAAAAGGAAATGATAAGCTATTTTAGTGATTGGATTTAAATAGTTGAACTAATAATGGTACTTCTGGAGAGGTGAGCTTGATTGTCAGCACATTTTTCCCACCACAATCTTAACAGGGTCTTATTATGACATAAAGTTACAGGCCTGTTTGTCTGGAATCTAAGACAGTTACATCACAACATGTAATGTTCCAGTTCACAGGTGAGGTACCCACCTCATTCACAGAATCACTGAACAGTTGCAATGCAGGAGGCCATTCAGCCCAGTGTTTCTGCACCAGCTCTTTAAACTGGCATTGGGGAATGATGCCACTCTCTTGCTTTTTCCCATGCCCTTGCACACAACTTCCATCCAATTAATTAACCAGTGCCCTCCTGAATACCTCACTTGAGCCTACCAGGCTATGCATTTCATGCCCTAACTACTCTCTACTTTTTTTTCACACCACCCTTGCTTCTTTTGATTCACTTTAAATCAATGCCCTTTTACTCTTGTTCCTTTTACAATATTTAGTCATACACTCTCGTGCCATGGAATCAGTGCTTTCACTCAGTCAGGTGTATGGACTGCTCAGTAACACGAGTAAGCACAGAATCCAAGCTGTGTGTGGAAGTCTGTGATAGTGCAGCCATATAAATTATTAGTGTTGTTAATGAAGGTTAAGATATCCACGTCAACAAGAACCTAAGAATCTGTGATATATAATACATGCATATAAACATGTAGAAACCCACAAAACCCATCACACAGTGAAACTCAGTAGTCAGTAATGGAAACAACACAATTAGTGGAAAATGATTGAAAGTGCTATCTATGTTAAATTAATTAATCTTAGCTTGGTGGCATTACTAGTTGTCTTAGGTTAGGAAAAGGCAAAACCACTGGAAATCTATGAGAACAGGATGGTACTTGTTTGAACGACAAAGGGAAGTTAGCCTTCTGGTACCTTTACATCAATTTTCTAGATAGAAAGCTAGTGCCATCCTATAACTATATCAGGCATGAGACTGTCCCTTAAAAAGGAGGGAAAACTTAAAAAACAGACAAAAACATTCACATTAATGACACATCTAGGGATTTTTTTTCTAATGACAGCTCAGAGCAGCATCCAAAAAGCAAAAGGTATTCTCACACATCCCTGATTTTATAAGATGTATGTAGTTGATTTGCAATTGAAGATTGTTATTTGATATTCACCTCTGTGATGATCTTATTTCCAAAAACTGTTTTCTAAGACAGACCATTTAAAGCTCAAGGCAAACTTAACATACACCAGAGGATGGGATTTAAATAACGGGCCTACTCTCATGAGACATTAAACTGATTCACATTGGAAAAGGCTTTAATCTGAGGAAAGATTCCAGGAAAGATCTTAAAATTGGCAAAAAAAAACCTTGATATGAATATACGGTGCTTGTTGATGTAATTGTGAAGTGTGTATTGTTTATAAGGTTAATCCCTAGATTACTATGGATTTACACATTTCTGTTGCATCCTCTAAAATTAACTCAATTTATATTTATGTAGGTTTAGTGTAAAATACGGAATTATATTTTATCAAAATAAGTGGAGGGATCATCAAACTCTACTGTATAAGTAGTTGCTCTCAATTACCATTTCAATTCATAATTAATCAAAAGAATTGCATCCATCTAAACTGCTATTTCACCTGCGTGATAATGAGAAGGATCTATGTGTTTGTACCAGTGCCTTTTGAGTTTTCCTTCCTTCTGTATTTTATGCTGTAACACCATTGATCAGAGGCAGACTTAGAAGCAACCATTATGGATGAAGAGGAATGCTCAAAATTCCTTTTTCCCAACTATGCTGTCGCAATGCAAAAAAACTTCTACATTGAATGTCTTTGAATACAGTAAGTGAAGAAAACTCTGTCATTTTATACCACTTAACACAAAGACCAAGCCATATCCATTTTAAAAACAAAAGCAGGCAATGGCAGTAAAAAGCAGTATTTTCCTGCAACAAGCTCAGAAAACAGGATAATTTTTACACTAATAATTTTAAATCTGGAATTCTAAAGCTTTGGCACTAATCCAATCTGTCAGAATCAAAGGAGCATTAATATGTTTAACACACAGTCAATTTAATAATGCCAGGAAATTCTATTAGGAATGAACAGATCAAATATCAAAGCATGGCCTTGAAAACATAAGGTTATTCCCACTGCTTGAGGAGTTAGGACTTAGTAAAAATACATCTTCTAAGTATAACCTTTTCCGTAAGTCGAAGAAGGGGGCAAGAATTTGTGCTCTTGCTGATAGCAAGCTTGGAGATGGAAAGGGCTTGGGCAGGGTGGTGTCTTAATACCCACAAAAGAGAGAAAGTAAGCTCTGGGCAGGACAGCCCAAGGCTAATCTTCCTGCCCTTGCCAACTGAGGTCTTTAAATGCCCAATTGCTGTCCTGATTCCAATCCCACTGCCACACTAGAATTAACCCAGCTGCAGAATCAGTCAAAAGAAGTTTTTTAAAATATCACAAACCTAAAACAGCACCACAAACCAATTCTATTGAAATTTCATTTGACTCCCAATTTGATGGAGAATTCTCTTCAAATATTAAACTTAAGCATTAAACCTGATGCCTTCAGTTACATGAAATTCAGACTGAAATCAGTATGAATTGAAACCAAATTATTTATTTGTTTAATAAGACACCTTTACAACAAGGCAAAAGATAAATACAATAGGTAACTTCTAAAAGAAGTGATAGTGCGTTAATTAACAACCAACTCAGTTGAGCCAATGGGTTAATGGTTCATATTCCAAATGGACTCAGAAAGGGTCAGAGTTACACAGCATGGTATCTAATAATATCTTGGCTTTAGGAAACAGCAGCATTTTTAGTTAAGTACTAATGGACCTTCTATGGCCTTGGTTATGGTTAGTTGGGGTAAATTGCATTTGATATGATTTCAATGGGAACAACATAGAGGCAGAGGTGATGTTGGGAGGGCTGAGTAGCACCTGTTAATGTTACATTTAAAAGCAATAAAATCAGGCATTACAATTACACTTAGGTAGTAATAAAGTCATAGGCGATAGTAATGCCACAAAATGTGACTAAAATATAATTACAGAAATATTTCAATTATCAGAGAGCTAAGTGATCCCACAAACAACAGATCAGGTCAAAGCCCTGCCATCCTACTATATCCAGTCAAGAATGGGGTGGACAATTAACAATTATGCAAGGAGCAGGTCTCCCCTTTCCAATGACACAGAATCCAGCATGAGTGTAAATACCAAAGACATAACATCTGTAACCACTTTCAGTCAGAAGTTTCAAGCACTTGGTTCATTACGCCCCCTCTTGAAATCCCCACAATCATAGAGGTTACTTTTCAACCAATTTGATTTATACCATGTGCTATCGAGAAACTGGCTACATCAAAGTGATGTGGGCCCTGACAAATCCAGTTGTAGTGCTGAAGACGTGCTCCAGAATTGGCAATCTGTCTGTTAAGTTATTCTTATACATGAAATTTCCCAGTTATGTCCTGTTTACTGAAAGCAAGACAAATATAATCTGACTGATTGCTATCCACAATGCATGCTACATCAATGACATACAATGACCATCTCCAACAGAAGAGAATCCAACTATCACCTTTTGATATTCAACAACATTACCATTACTGAATTCTCCGCAATCAAGACTCTGGGTTGTCATTTACCAAAACATGAACTGGAACAGCCATATAAATATTCAAAAAGGTAAAGTCATCATAGTTTTACCAGACCACAGGACTGCTCTTTCATTAGAGAGACAACTGGTGGTTAACCTGAGGGTCACATGCCTCACACGAGGAGTGAGGTTTAAAAGGAAAGTTCTCCATGATAACCTCAGCTGGTGCAAAAATTAAACCCACACTGTTAGTTTCACTCTGCATTACAAACTAGATGTCCAGCCAACTAAGCTAGCTGACTGTATGGCTTCAAGAGTAGGCCAGAGTTTGGAACTCTCTGGTGATTAATTTACCTCTTGTCTCTCCAATACCTTCTTCAAGCCCAAGCCAGGAGTATGATGGAACAATCCCCACTTACCTGGATAAGGGCTGTTCTAACAACACTCAAAAAGCACAACACCATCCAGGACAAAGCAGTCTATGTGATTTGTGGCCCATCCACAGCATTCCACATTCACTTTTTCCAACGCTGAGTGTGTACCACCTGCAAGAAGTTCTGCAGCAAGTCACCAAGGCTGAAATCTTCCAAACCCATGACGTCCACCACTTGGAAGAACAAGTGCAGCAGATACATGGAAAAACCACCATCTGTAAAGCCACACATCATCCTGACTTGGAACTATATTATTATTCTTTCAATGTTGCTGAATCAGAATCCTGGAGTTCCCTCCTGAAAAGCACTGTGAGCACAATTACATCACAGGGACAGAAACCGTTCAAAGCAGCAGCTCAGGGGTAGTTAGGGATTGACAATAAATGCTGGTCTAGCCAGTAATGTCCACATCACAAATTAATTTTTAAAAATCAGTTTACTCAATTATAAGCAAAGTGTGATTGACAGAGCTATTAAATTTCACTTACCAATTCTTATTTGGTAGCACTCTTGCTTTTGAGTGGGTTCAAATCTCACTCCTGTACTTGATCAAGCACTGAAGGAGTGCTAAACTGTTCGCAAAGTTAAAAATCACACAACACCAGGTTATAGTCCAACAGGTTTATTTGGAAGCACTAGCTTTTGGAATGCTGCTCCTTCATCGGGTGGTTGTGGAGGTTAAAATCATGCTCACATAATTCATAGCCAAAGGAGTCCAGTGTCATGGAGATGTGATACAGTAAACAAGGTTAGATTAAAACTTTCATCTTTTATAATGGGATATGCTGGTTTCTGTTCTTCGATATGTAAATCCCAGAACTTCTATTAAATTACATTCTCAAGAGAGCTCAGGTTTTTAAACAATAGGAGTGAAATCTGTCAGTGTCCCAATGCTATGTCAGACTGACAAATCCTCTGTATAGTTTTACAGACTTGGAGGTGCCAGTGTTAAACTGGGGTGGACAACGTTAAAAATCACACAACACCAGGCTATAGTCCAACAGGTCCCCTTGGAAGCACCAGCCCTTGCAGAGTTACATTTTATTTTGCTCAAGAACTGCATGAATCAATGAAAAACTCTATAAAACTAAGTTAAAGATTTAATCTAAGTTTGTTTACTGTATCACATCTCCATGACATTGGACTCCTTTGGCTTTAAATTCTATGAGCATGATCTTAACCTCTACAACTCTGCCCCCTGTAAAAACGCTGTCCCATATTCCCAATTCCTTTGCCTCCGCCGCATCTGCTCCCAGGAGGACCAATTCCAATACCGATCAACCCAGATGGCCTCCTTCTTCAAAGGCCACAATTTCCCCTCAGACATGGTTGACAATGCCCTCCACCGCATCTCCTCCACTTCCCGCTCCTCGAATCGCCACCAGGACAGAACCCTACTGGTCCTCACCTGCCACCCCACCAACCTCCAGATACATCGTATCATCCTTCATCATTTCCGCCACCTCCAAACAGACCCCACCACCAAGGATATATTTCCCTCCCGTCTCCTATCAGTGTTCCGGAAAGACCACTCCCTCCGCGACTCCCTCGTCAGGTCCACACCCCCCACCAACCCAACCTCCACTCCCGGCACCTTCCCCTGCAACCGCAAGAAATGCAAAACTTGCGCCCACACCTCTCCCCT